>NC_052111.1:3349817-3364447 GCF_012273895.1 Zerene cesonia | reverse complement strand
GTAATAAATGTTATTTGCAGTTAACAATTTTCTTTTTTCTTTATTACAATATTTATGGCAAGACTAGGTACATATATTTGTACCTTACATATTAGTACTAGGTACACTTTTTACAACATATTTAAAAGTGCGTGGGTATTGATTGCCTGTTGTTTTAGTTATCGTAGATAATTAATCAGTAATTAATTATACTTATGTCTGTTGTTGAGGACTGCACGAAAATGTCTTCAATAGTTTTTTAGTTTATCGCTAACCGGCCACTATCTGTCTGCCTGTTTTTGTATATAACCGGATACCGCATTATTATATGTATTGATTGTATAATGTAGGCTGTAGTTGTATGATCATATTTGCTTAAATATTTAGCAGTGATGAAATTTTCAGATACGTCATAGATCGATACACCTATGGTACTTATAAGTAGGTATTAACTAGAACTACAAGCGGCAGCTTTGTTCGCACAACAGTATACAATTTCATTATGAGAACCAGCCATTGGTTTCCACTTGAATGAGTACTATGATTTTACATTACAAGTGTCATATAACCGTTATAGTCTCACGCTTGAGGGCCCGCATCCGATAGCTAAGACTTGCCTGTGAAAATGTATGAAAGACTTGGTACAAGAGACCTATGTTTTCTAAGATATATTTCACTTTCTAACAAGTAATAACTGATTATTGGAACAAACCATCGTAACGTAAGCGAAACAAATTTTAGTACGTTTCGTTTAAAAAACTGGGAATGTTAATAATTACAATAAATTGCATTTGATGTTATGGTCGTAGCAATCCTTATCAATCCCCTTAATACTTGGTTAAAAATTATCAGTCCAATAAATAACATAGCAATATAAAAACATCATCTATAAAATACTAAAACACAGGCAATTAAAAAATATTTTTGTAACGGTTGTTTAATATAATATTCGACAAATAAGTTAAGACAATAATAATAAGGACAAACTACATAGCGTATGAAATGCTATATAATTATGTTTATGCAAACTTAAATTATTATTAATTGTTAAACATAGGAACAGCATTGAGTCAATGCATTATAGTACCCGTGTAAGTGTAAAATTAACAATTTTTATCAAATGTGAAGTCATGTCTGTGTCAAGTAATGAATTGTTCTAAAGAAGTTTTGATAGTGAAACCGGAATGATAACAAAATACGGTTACAGTGCGATAAAATTCGTAAATAATTCGTTTGTTCAATCTATACTGTCGAATAAAACAAAATGTTGGTCTTTTATATGTGGTAGTTGGATTTAATCAATATATTGTATTTATCACTCGTAAACTTACTACTACTAAATGTATCGCATATTATAAATAACTAGCTGCGCCCCGCGGTTTCACCCACGTAAGTCCATATCCCGTAGGAATATCGGGATAAAAAGTTGCCTGTATGTTATCCCAGTGGTCACGCTATGTACGTACCAAATTTCATTGCAATTGGTTCAGTAGTTTTTACGTGAAAGAGCAACACACACACATCCTTATAAAACAAACTTTCGCATTTATAATATTAGTAGGATGATAAATTAATTTAAGTCTTACATTACTGATATACCTGTGTTGTAAAGGAAAACAAAGCGACCTTTCTCTTGCTTGTCGCGAAAAAAATCTAGGGCGAAGTTTTTGGACCATAAAGGATCTGAGTACTTGGTCCTATTGTTTCACTTATGAACAAACATGCGTTGCGTAATTCGGTTGCGTGAGATGAGCAGAATAAAGTCGATGCAAGATGTTTAAATACGTAATTTTTTTTACAATATAGGGCAAGTTTGAAATATAATTTAATCGTTATTGTCTCTAAGATATAAGTTGCAGTTTAATTATAACGTTTTGAAGATGGAGTTTGTTCTTATGAATGTTCTTTCTTCTTGTAATTGAAAAAAAATCTTGATTTCCAATATTATATTATATTCTTTTCAAACATAATTAAAACTCTTGTATAGTATGTACAATAATTGGAGCATTTCAAGGAAGGTAAGTAAAACAAAATTATGACATAGTGCTTAGTGTAAGAAATTATTAAAATTATATTTACAGCTATAATCTTTTAACTATAAAGCTTTATCAGGCATTAGTTTACCATATTCTATGGTGTCCAACGCTTAAATATCATCACGTTTTAGTTCTATGAGTCATAGTGTAAGTTGCCTTTGGGACCCCCGATAGAATAACAATGAATGATGAATCGATGACTAAAGCATGAAATACAATAAATAATAACATTACAGATCATGGTTATTAAATTACGGAAAGTTTGTAAATTTATATATTCTATTTTCATTGTGCTATGTAGTTTTTATGTAAATCCAGATCTGTTGAATATTATATTTTGCCGATTAGATACTAGTAGCACAGATAACATAGTACAATAATAGTACTATTAGTACATTTCGGATATCTTCACACTGTAGAGCTCCACATACATACTTTTAAACGAGAATTGCAATCAAAACAGAACTTCTCGCTAATTAAGTTATAAAAAAAGAGATAATTAGAAAATATTAATATGTATTTAGTTTCACGTTTAACTAGATTTCTTCCCGGGGTTTTCCGCGCAGTTCCCATTTCTAAAACTATATCTATACAAATTTCATCCAAATCGGTTCAGGGTTTTATACTTGAGACAGATAGACATACATACAGAGTTACTTTCGCATTTATAGTATGAAGGGTTAGGCTTTATATGATAAACTATATAAAATAACATTTTTTAAAACTTCCTTAAATAATAAAAATGAAAATTTTTAATTTTATTTTAGCGTCATCTAGGCGCTTCTATGCAAACAATGTTTATATTTTAATATCCGTATGTAGTATTCTTAAGAAAGTTCATACGAGTTTTTACAGAGGGCGCTCAAACAATAATTTCTAATATATGTAGATGGCGCTTAAATGTTTTACATTTTGCCTACCTATAGCTCCTTAAAAAAATGTTCGGCAACGAAGATTATTCTGATTTCTCAAAAGCTCGATACATTTCAGAGTGTATTACACAATCTTTCAAATAATTAATAGTAGCCAGCAGTGTATAGCATTGTTAAGAATGTTTCATTTTTGCATTGGTCCGAAAGCAACGGGTCTGTTGAGACCCGAGCTAAGTTGTGAAGGCGGGAGGACGAGCGGGATCAGCAGCCGCCAGCCGTCGGCCCGCGGCCGGCAGTGAATACTTGTGCGTCGCGGTGACAGGTGGCATGTCGCCCCCTCATGAGTTACTCGTAAACGTGACTCTTGTCTTTTGTTTATAAACTTAATGTTTATGTAAAAAATAAAATGACGGTTTTATATGCTACAAAGGGACTTTATACCTACGGAACCTAAATAAATTGTTAAGTTATCTTGGACTTAAGAAGTGTCGTGAAAGTGTACCCAGAAAATACCGGCTCCGCGACTCATGTCCACAAGTACGATTTGAATGCGAAATTGTCATAAACTAGGTACGTCTGTAATGTATAGATAATGGTAAATTATAAAGTGTGAGGTTTTAGAATTGGTTTCGAGTATCTATCTAATTGGAAGAGACTAACTTCAATAAAGCGATGATAACGGGTAATTTGTGTGAATCAGAGCGCGGGAGTGGAAGAGTATAGTCAATCAGTCAGTGTAAGAATTGTTGGTTGCTGTCGGTACTTACCTTGGTACTTGGAACAGTGCATTGTTGTGAAAAGCAATGGACACGGATCGGCACCGCGAGGCCACGGTTGAGTTGAATGCCCGCTATGGTGGTCGACTGCCGGGCATCGAACAGTAGAAGCATAATATTAGCTAACCCTGAAAATTATACAATAAATTGTACAACATTATAAAGAAGTTTCGATCTCGAATTCACACTGGTATGCTATTCAATCTTTGACCTAATTGAATTGAACGTTGACGGTCCAATCGTCCCTTTGCTTGGTATTAGTGGACAATAACATTTATTGTGGAATCCATTAGGAATAACTAAATAGATATCAACCGATGCATGTTTTCAAATACCTACCATTTCAATTTCGTGATTCAAATATTGATTACAATTATTTACAATTTAACATTATATTAAGCGTGAGATTTGTTAATGATATCCGCATTATATATTTTTCGTTACAGTGATTAGCTACTAATGTATACGTATATATATATATATATCAATAACCCTCATCGTGTAAATTTTTTTTCCTTGATAGGTATATCTCAAGTATTAAGTATTAGTTTAACCGCCGTACTTAGGTATACAATACGACGAAAACATTTTTCGTAGTTTGATTACGCTTTACGATATGGTTAGGTTAGGATACTAATCTATGACCTTAACAGTAGCACCAAACTGAAATTATTAAGTTAGGAATTTATGCAACCGTTTAATTTAATAAATGCACTTTTCAAATTCAAAAAAAAAAATCGAAAACAAAAGGATCTGGCAATTTCGTTGCTGGTCGCATCTCTTATATATAACTTTCTCTTCCTTAATATAAACTCCTCCTTTTCTGATGATTAATAATGAAACATACTGCTAAGGAATACCTTTCTGGAAGAATTTTCAATAAAGGGTTTATAGTTTCAGTTTGCTTTGATACAAATATCGTTCCTCTTTATAATATACAGCATAGATAATTCGCAAGTAGAGAGTATAAGACTTTATTTAGAACTAATATTTCCACAGACATTTTTTTATACTTATGATATGGATAAGATAATTACTCGGGGATGAATTAGCGCTCGAAAGGTGAAGGAATTTTTCAAATTGGTCCAGTTATTTCAGAGCCTACTCAATGCAAGCAACCAAACAATCAAATCTGCCCTCTTTATAGTAAAGTTATAGGTGGAAATCTATTGTATATTCATATACCAAAACAATCATAGTAGGGCACTTATTTATATATCAGTTTTTTGTTAGCGAACCGACCTAAGATAATTTAAAGGGTGAAATTATAGCAGCCGCTTCCCGGAAAGAAACCCTTCCTATAAAATGAAAGTGTGAACTAAGTGATTTTGAAACGTGGGAAATATTAGTCAGTCATCGTGTGCGTAAGTCAAATTATTTACTTCCACACTAATCAGCAGATAGATCTATTACTAAACATTTTTTACGAATTAATTTCATATCGTGGAATTTATAGATAAAGAATAGCAAAGCTTTATGATCCACAAGGGATTTAGATGTATTTAGTGTATGAATTTCAGGAAATGTGGAGGTGAAGTAATAAACCCACCCACTCAACTTATTAGACCCTAAACCAACGCTCATACATTTTCATATATGAAAATGGCAAGGAATTACAGACGATTCGTATAAATGTAAATCTGGATTATTTTTGAAGTAACATTTTATATGATATCTTGAACAATGTGTAACTAAGCAATTATAGCCGTGGCAACTAGCAATTACTGGAGTTTCCTTATTCATCTTTCCAATGATGATCGCCGGGAAGTCACCGTATCGAAAGTTCTGGTCATTAATGAGTTATATCGATATTCAATACGATCTACATCTTACGTTTTTATGTTATTTTTTATACGATTTACTTTATGGAGATTTCGTATTAATTCGATTAATATGAAAACTACGTCGCTCGCGTAGTAAGTTATTATAACATGAACCATATTTATTTCTGAGCCCTGTACTGTGATATCAAGAATCCCATATAAAAATTAATATAATTATAAAGAATAGTATGTATTAAACTCTGCGTAAATAAAACATAAAATATACAGTATGTACGTATTACAAATAAATTGATAGATGTGCTTCTATTTAATTATAAAAACAAAAAAATTAAATGCTGTTGAAATATTCTCCAATTCAAATTCTTATTTAATTTTAAATTTCTTTGCATTAAAATATAGCAGTATTTATGTATAGATAATCTTTATGAGAATATGATAATTGGAATTACTAAGTAAATGTTAATTTAATAAAGTCATTCATTAAGTAAAACTTATATACTGACGACCTTCCTGACGCCTGTATTTATTTGAACATTCTGTCGTATTAACTAATAGTAGCTAGGTCAATCAAAGAAATTCAATTACGAAATGGAAATTGAATACATTTTACTTTTCTTGCTTTCTTACTTTACACTTTATAGCCTTCAATCACGAAACTGTTGCGAAATTGAAGGTTAATGGATTTCGTATAAAAACATTTAAATGAATTCTTCATTGCGTATTTTTTTACTAGAAAATCTTTAATCGTTTTCTGGTTTGGTTTACTTGTACTCGCGAGTGCTGGGAGGTTCGCTATGGGGTCGAGTGACCTCTTGTCCCCATTTCGATTTGTTAATCGCGGTATAAGGGCTATAAACTTCAAATTCCTCTTTGACGCTATTGTTCCTTGTTACCGCAAATGTAGATGTTATTCTTGTAGAAAGTCTTGACTATGTAATTTCTTTTAAAAATGAAGTTGGGAAAAATGCGCATATTTTAGCGTCTTTTATTGACGCTTTGATGGTGTCTTGAATAAATTAGGGGAAATAAATAAACTTGTTAATATTAACATAATGTAATATCTTTTTACATTCGTATGCGGAGCTTGCTAAGTGCTATTTGGATTAAATTTTAATTTGCTGAGTTTTGTAAAACAAATTAATGAAGTTTATTTCATTTTAATTTGTATACCTTTACAAAAATCTCTGTTTTGGTAACTAAAATGTGAGCAAAATTTACTTAGAATTAGTCGTAACTCGACCTTTGATTTATGTTAATTATAAAAATTTAGAAACGCATTTGAACGCGATTATATGCAAGACGTATTCGTCAAACATCAAACGTCACACTTATTCGTTAATAACATAATCAATAATCGCGTTTGAATTTCGTAACAATTTTTTAAATTCGGAGTGAAAAATATAATATATGTATTGCACGGCACATGACTATTCGCGTTGAATCGACGGCGAGCGTGGGCGCGGCGTGATTGTCATGCATTTACTACAAAGGTACCTCCGTCGGACAATGCCCATTTCCGATTAGCAGATTCAATTGTGTCGGTCACAACGCTCGAAATCCAGTGATGATCGCGGCAAATAGACTAGACGCTGTATAATTTGGCCGATACAAAGGCAATCTCCTGTGTATGAGGCATCTAGTCGTCGACTGTATCAGTTTTGATATTTATAGCTTGGAAGTAACCATGTTGGAGCTCGAGCTCAATTCTATGGATTGATTGTAAGTTGATAAAAATCACAATGTGACTACGTAGTTCGTTATTAATAAGCTTCTAAAATAAAAAGCAGAGCACCTCTTAATTATTGTGTGAACTGGCACGCAAGAGCGGGGAAGTCTACTCGCTACGTATTCGAGTGCCCGTCACGAACAGTTTGCGGTCAGAAGTTCCAATAGGAATCGAACTAATATCGTTCCATCCGCTTCACGCTACACCACTTCAGACGGTGAGATTCTCAAAGTTTCGTTGTTATTTAATTTAACCTCTTGTTATGCGGGTTGCCCAAACGCGAAGACTGGAAACGACGATGTTTAGTTCATTGTTGCGGAACTTAGATGAAATTGTGACGATCCGTTTAATTTGAAAAATTTAATGCGGAGGACCTGCCTTATTTCACAAAGTACCTAAGTGCCGTACAAGCTTTGATGTTTTAAAATATTCTTCTTCGTTAGTTGTTCACTTAACCCCTGTTGCCCCCAAACGTAGCTAGCTAAATTTTATTACACTAACTACGGACACCTTTGAGGTCAAAATGTATATATATTGTGTTCAAAGTACTTACTGCGTTAATGAAGATAATTTTTCAGAGAGTTCAGCTTATTATTTTGTATATATACCTAATTGAGATTATGATAATGAATATATACTTTAATCAAAACGATAAAAAAATTCACGATATTAATTTTACCCAGCCATAAATGTTCATTAACTTCCAGCTCCAAATAAGCAGTTATCATTCGAAACAAAGAGCACACACTTATTATATAGTAATCTATTTCGATCTCGTAGTATATTTAATGATCTACTCTATAATAAAATCAGTACGGCGAACTAGTTAATTCCCAGGCCTCTTTTAAGAATTTTAAACTGTGGGCGGAGTAGCCGGCGTACGTAGGTGAGCCTTCACATGGTCTGTTCTTCTGATTGTTACGAGAGATCGCCCCGGGCTACCTGCCGTAATTTGAGAGCCGAGAAATTATTCATAATAATGAACGTATCCACAAGCTAAAAAATCATCTCAACGTCCGTCTTCAAAGTCAAAAGTGTAGTTAACAATTCTCTTAATAGCACCCTATATTTGTTGGCTGCGATTGGAATTATTTTTTTATTATACGACTATGTGGAACTTTTTAAAATTCACAAGCACTTTAAGCAATTTGCTCGAGCAACGTATGTCGCCGATGTTATATCATTCGTAAGCAATTCGTGCTTTTGGCTCTTTTCCAAGCATGTACTCTAGTCCAAGACATTTGTTAACTTTATATTAGAGACATTGTATTTGTTTAACATTTATTCACTTATTATTAAAATTCTACGTTGATATCGTCACCATCTCTTTATAATACGGTTATTAAAAAAAGACAAACAAATAATTTAATGAAAAATAAACAACATAGACGTTCCACTTATAAGTAATTTGAATTCCACTGCGCCGTTGTTTTTATACGCTTTGCGTCATCTCCTTTATTTTTTATACGTTTAAAAACGGGACAGGGAGCTTACCGTGTAGTCAGGAAATGTCTTATATCTTGAATATACGAGAGGATAATAGGTTTGATGTTTCGAAGCGCGAAAAGTGTGGCCTCAGTCATACAGCGTGCTAACTTTACGACGTCCGCCCGCCGAGATATGGCCTTTCGGATCAATTTATTCCCTAACGTGAAACATCACCTCCTATAACGTGTGTCTACAACAACATGCAACGCACATTGCGAGTGACTTATTGCGCATAAAATTCGAGCCGGGTCATTTGACTTAATATGTAGGCGCAATTCAATCTCATCGTTTTGTTACAACGACCACACTGAAATTCGTTCGCAAAATTACTTTAACGTTACATAAATTATTCATTCCTTACAACTCTTATTAACTCGCTCAATTATGACTCACTTCTAAGTCGTAATAGGAGCTTTGTCTTTGAAACTGCGTAGCCAACCGTTCTGTTTATCTTTTGTTTTCGTTTAACCCCAGCAAAATTATGCTACATTATGATGTTCTAAATATTTTGGCTCAGCGAACAAATAGAGTAATATGCAAATTAAAAGCACAGTACGTCTGGTAACGAATAACGATGCTGCTCATTGAAAGGCTTTTATAGAGTTTGGAAAATTATCTCTATCGTCCAATTATTTAGTTTTAGCAATCAAAATATTTCGTTTCCATCAAAGCACTTTATCCATTCAAATTGACGGTAGCATAAATGAATTCACGTTCTGTTAGTCAAACGTATGTCATTGAGTATTGACTCTATCTCTCACACAGATCTATGTATAAATGTATCCTATGAAGCGTGACCATAATATAGCAGCCATACATGTTGAAACACCTTTCTATTGCTACAAGGCTTTGCTTTTAAATATTGATTAGAAATTTTGAAAACGCATTTCATATATTATATTGGTTAAACACATCTATTCATTAATAAGTTGTGTAATCAAGGATGAATAAACCGCGCTTGTATTTATTGTTAATTTTTACCTTGCAAATTAAAAAACAAATATAATCAAAACTACCTAAAACCGTTATAGCCATGATACAAAATTCCATAGAACGAATCAATAAGCAAACAATATTAGCTTATAAATAAAAACATTTTATTCAATATTCTCTGTCCATGAGCATCGCACCCGATTCTACCCAATAAGCAGATCATATGACGATAACATGAGGTAGACTAAAGAACGGGCGGACGCTAGTGCATGCCGTCACGCGCCTGCTTTGCGCATACTAATAGCAACTCTGGGCACACAGCTCCAAACAAAATTCACTGTTGAGAACACAAGTAATAGTTCAAGGGGTATGTTAATACGCGGTACGTAACGTAGAACCGGTTACAACGGTGCATTTTTATATTAGATTTCATTTTTCATTCGTAAAATAAGAACTGAACCGAAGAAATGCAAAATTGCTATGCAAGTTTTATATTAGATTAAGTACGATGTTTCGAATATTTTACAGCAAGCGTCACGAGCAGATTGAGAGGCGGCGTTTAATTTCTATAATCGTGTTGTGAGTTTGATGGAATTCAAAATAATGAGAGACATTTTGGAGACGAATGATTAGATATACCTACTATGTAAATTTACTTTAAAGTTACCTGTTATATATAAGTTTTACCTATTTCTATACTTTAAAAATATTTGTTTCATGTAATGCGTTTGGTAATTTATATTTCATAAAGAATAAATGTTATAAAATTAATCTCCCTAAAATGATGGAAAGGTAAGCTTAATAAGTCGTGAAGAAGTTATGACAAAGGCTTATTCACGTAGTAAAATGCTTTATGACTGCCATATAACTAAGATAATATTAGAAATAATATACACAAAATTCATATTTTTCAAATAATTTTCATTCAAGAATTTTGTTGTGGAACAATATGAAAATAATATTTTGTAGTTTGTTTTTGGTAAGATATTTCAAGCAATAACCCAAAAAATGTCGGGTCGGATATTTCACTAATATTTTTTATTATTTCTTGTTATTAAGAACCGTTTAAGATAATATTACCTAATAAGATTAAGATATATTTCATCTCTTGATGATTACAAGTACGTAAATAAATTTAGACATATTTATAATTATAATATTTAATAATAATATATAGACATAGACATACCTTTATTTGGCACCGAAACAGGCATAAAATGATTAGAAAATCAAACAAATTTAAGATGCAAGCATAACGAGTGATGATGCCGAAGTGGTCCCCACATCAGTGTTACTTACAGAGAGAGTTTCTGTAACACTGGTTTTAGAACGACTTGCGGCCTAAATAACTGAGATTAGCTTCCTAGATGACTGCCAGTCAATGAAAAAAGTATAATCCATTATACAATATAATATATATGAATACATTATATAAATAAATGCGTAAAAAGAAAGCCATAACATATCACGGTACATAAATGTTCATAAAAAATATAATTATATTAAATTATAAACACAATCCAATATAGTCATTACATACAACGGTACAAGCACTGTTTGAATAAATTGAAAACACTTATATATACGACTCGTAGGGAAGAAAAACGCGCGAGCTCCTGGCTAACGGGTTTTTTTGCGCGGAAATTGATTTTGATGATAATTTAGAATAATTTGAGAGTATTTTTTAAAGTTGTTCATAGAACTAATACATAGTTAATAAATACAGTTATAATTTGGCATAGTTAAAATGTGATTTCTTTTACTTTCTCTCCGATACTTTCTAAAATATAAAAATATAGCAGAGTGTAAAAATCAAATGTATAAAGTATGAGGTATTTTCACAAAAAAAAAATTAATCATATATTATATGTAGTGGAATTTAGAAATACCACATGAAGGAAAAGTGCCTACTCTTAATACGGTCGACAGAAAATTTTATTCCGTTATTTTTGAAACGAAAGAGATTTTCAGAAAATTTCGTTCCACAGCTGGGCGAAAGTGTAAAAACGGGCTTTTAATTTTTCGATTTGCTAAACGCAAAAGCTCGTAACACTAAACTATAACAGAGATTGATAAAAAAAAAAACTTTACTTCGGCAGCTACAAAAAAAACATTTTATGAAACAGTACAAATGTTATCTCAATTTTTGTAAAAGTATTATCAACAAGATGTTGGTTAAAGTATTATTAACAAATGACAACACTATTCATTAACGCCACTTGAATTTGTCGATACGTCGTCATAATTACGGCCTTCTAACTGTTGTAGACAGACTTTTTTATGATATTAAGTATTCAACTTGATCTTGATTACTGCTTTAAAGCCTTTTTTCTTTAAAATTATATTTATTTATATTATTTACTAGCGTTTGCCCCCGGCTTCGTGCGCGTTAAATGTGGAGTAATTTAATAGATGTTATAAATATAAACCTTTCCCTTGAACCCCTAGTAGTTTTAAAGATTTAAGCATACTTAGGGACATAGGGACAGAGAAAGCGACTTTGCTTTATACTATGTAGTGATATTGTTGTATATTTTTGAATTAACTTAGACCGGTAAAGAACAAGTGAATAAATTAAAGAATAACTAAAATGATAAGAATAAACGAAGTAAAGCAATCTTCGTTTTTACCACCTTTTACTTTATTTATACATAAGTTAAATTTATGTAGTATATATTATGACCAAGCTACAATTATATTTTATATACTTATCCTTTACGTATTGAATTATTATAGTCACCACTGGAATTGACAAATAACAAGAAGACGGGCCTCGCGCGAGGAATTTTAACGTTTTCCTTACATTTAATTTGAATTTAAAGTAATTTATTTATGCTAACAACGACAAATGCTGAATTCCATGATTTTGTTGAAGCTTTCCCGAGAATGAGTAATTCATAAATTTAACACAGTTAAAGTGTTCGTGTTATCTTCTAGTTAATATTTCAGCATAACAAGGCAAATGAAATATAATCTTTACTCGTATTTCATTCCCATGCGCATCATAAAAGATAGGAATTAATGAACAAAGAAGTGGGAAATTGCCACGGTAATCATTGCGATGTAATTGTCTCGTACTGTAGGTAGCATATAAGTCCATAATACGATTATTTCTAGCTTTTTTGAATTGGAAACGAAACATCTAAAGATGTAACGATTTATCAAGTAGATGTCTTTTCGATTGTTTTGAAGATCTTCACGTACATAATGACTCGTTTTGTTGAATAAAAAATTGTCTACAGACAATAAACTGCAGGTTAAAAAAATTATCTTTTTCACTTACAATTTATTTCGTTTTACACGAGAAACATTACAATGAAGTCAATGTTTGGTTCATGCCCTCATAAGTTTCGTGTTCAAAAACTTGATCGTAGGAAAAAGTTATAATGTCAAACCACATTTTCTTCTTGTTGAGACAATGGCGGGAAATGTTTTCTACGCGTGGGGGCGGCAGCTTCGGTGTTGGGTCAATAGTGGGAGCACTAATCTCTGTCAGGATCGTCCGGATTAATAGCTCGTATTGCCGTCTTTGTTGTTTGTTTCCAAGTTCTCACTTTACTGGTTTGTTAAAAGGTTCGTTTCGCACTACATTCACTGTTTTGATGATATTTTGTTTGTTACCTTTAATACCTTGCCGAATCTAAATTAAACCTTTCGTGCTTAATTTTTCAACGTATTTGAATAGGGCGGCGTTGTATAATTTTTATTAACGTGCAGCCTGAAAAGGGAAAGTTCAATTTAGTCGCGGAAAGTCTGGCGTTCGCCAGTCACAATGCGCGTCCATCAATACTCACTAATAAAATTGTATGCAAACGTGAGCTTGAAAAATCCCGTCAAATCAAATCCGCCTATTAGGGCGGGCGCTGCTACTAATTAAAATAAAATTGTTAAAACAGAAAGCGGTGCGCGCGTTTCCCTGGACTAACTTTTAACGAGGATATATTTGGTTTCGACCAACCCTTTGGTGATTTTACTATTGAGTCTCGCTGCAAATAACTCCGTAATTGCCTTCAAACAACTTTAGCTTTGAGCGAGAAAATGTACGTAACATTCATGTTTTAGAATACCTGAGCAATGCAGAAGATAAGCACTGCATCGCAACCGCGAATTTGTAATGTCAATTTACTCCAATTGAAGCATTTAAGAAATATTGATGTACAAAATATTACATTGTAAATTATGTTATTCAATTAATTGATTGTTATGATTTGTTTCAGATGAAAAGGAGGTCCCAATATACACAGAGATAAGGAGTCAAGATGATGGAATGTTTGTGTCCTGCGCCACGAACTCTGGCATGTCGTGTGGTTCTTCTTGATGAAAGAGAATTATTTCATGAAATACAGGTAAATACCTTACTTGCATATTGATTTTACATTCAAAGTAAACAAACTGCCATTTCGATACATTTTTATCACGTTTCGTTGCAAAATCTTAAATATTTCCTCCATCAGAAATTGGATACATTATTTCAAGCTCACGGACGTCCCTAAAGACGGCGGCGGTATTTTCAATTTCGCCGTATCATGAAACAACGCATGGATTTTTTCTCCATTTCTATACCTTTACTTTTGAAGTGCAGCTATTCCGAGACGAATTATTTGAAGTATACCCAGGGGCTCAAGAAAGGTCTTTTATATGCGGGGCTCGGGTCCAAGGTGCGAGCGATGAATTCAGTGAATCGTACGTCGTCTCTATGAATATTAAATTCTATTTGGCTCGCATTGTTGCGCGGTGAATGTGAGAGTGGATCGCGAGTGACTCCGCGCCCTCCGCATGTCCTCCGCACGTGGCTCAGTTACATGTTTCCTAAAACACACTCACTACGCTGTTGCATAAACATGCGACATTCAAATCAGCCTGTAACGGCAATCAAGTTACAACGCACATAGCAGCAACTTTTGTTAGTCCCCAAATTACATTCATAAATAATCAAATATTCATATAATAGAGGAATACACTGCCATTATATCAACAAATGACGTAGTAGCGTTGTAAATAAGTTCCTTAAATAATGGCCTGTATAATATATATAC
>NC_052111.1:3326692-3348817 GCF_012273895.1 Zerene cesonia | reverse complement strand
TATATACGGCATAAATCATAAGTAGGTAATATATTAGCAAGGAGACTCTTTTGTTTTCCCAAATATCTCTTGTAAGTTGTTCGTAAAACAAATTCTTGAGATATATTGCGCTAAAATCTTCCAATTTGGACAAAGTGGTAACGACGAGAGTTCGACGTTTTCCGTTAAATTGTATGGTTATTTTAGATAAATCGCCGTCCTTCCCCTACAGTTTTCCTATCTACAAAGGAACATTTATCTTGAACAGAACCGACGACAACTTTTCTCTTTCCGCCTTAGTAATTTGTACAGCTTTATTTATTTGATATATGTATTTTTTTATTTTCAATTAAATTATTAACAATTATTTTAATTTTTACCAAAATACGAATTTTTGTCCGTGTCTACAATAATCCCTCTATTCCATCCCTATCTTTTTACTGATTGTTGTATTTAGTATAAACACAAATTTAGTACTGACATATCATTTTTTTCCTAATCATCACTACTTCTAATCACTCCTACTATGTGTATTTTACGTTATTTACCAGAAACTTGCATAAGTTTTCAAACCATTGGTTGCACAGGAGCAATGTATTGGTATATTAAACCGGCAATTTAAAATATACTGGCTTTTTCAATTTCGTCTTTAACAAGCAACAAAACAAAGTCGGGCCATTAAAGCACTGAAATGCCACTACCCCAACAAAAACATTTCCTATGTTTAAAGTCTCGGCTTAAGAATTATATTCCCGTTTCAAATCATTGAACGTAAGAAAGACGAAGAGTCGTATAGCAATTTACGAGGAAAGCTTAGCGAAGTAAGTGTGGGGCTATTGCGAGGTGTAGGTATTGTCGCGGGAGTAAATTGAGACGACAGTATTTCACGGTCTACTGCGTACCTAGGTGCACCTTGCGTTATATTGATCACTTTGTTGTAGCATTTTCAATAGCCCTATTAACAATTACGCACCCCACCCACCATTTTGTTAAACAATGCCTTCAAATTTGTAAAAAGTTACTTGATTCATTCCCGTTTGAGAGAGGGTTGACAAGGAAATAATTAGGTGTTTTTCTTAAATTGTAAAAGTGAACGCTATTTATGAAGATATATGAGATGTTTAACTTCAATTAGTTATAGTTTCTCCGATTAGGCAAAACGGAAAAAGGCAACATGGACACAATATATAGCTTTTTCCTTGACTTAGCAGCCTTAAATAACTATATTTTTTCTTTATTAATGTTAATTTAATAAAAAAAAGCAGTTCAAAGCACTATAACTTTCAAATGAACGTGATAGTCGATACTTTTGTCGCGTGAGGACAATAAATCAAACTAGGTATTGAAAGTCTGCTTTGTTCGATAGTTAGGTATACATATAAATCACTAGAGTTTAAAATTAAATGTCGCTGTCGACAAACAGACTGTCGTTTTGTATAGATAGTGCTGATGGCCCGAGGCGCAGATCGCGTGCACACAGCACAATGTACGAATGAGCTACCCACCATGTCTGCCGACAAATTTTCAAATCGTTACTTGTTTTTTTAACTGAACATACCCCGCTCGGAGCAAACGCGCTCTGTTATTAAATCATTTATTATTCAACTCTACGAACTGTTTCGCAATTATCCCACAAACTGACGCAGTATAACCGAATGTTGATACATACCGTTTGTATAACATGGAACCTAACCGCTTAGTCGTTATGTGATTTAATTTGTTACGGTAAATATTTTAGTTTAGTGGATGCTATGAATGATAAAATAATATATGCGTCCAAAATTGCAATTGAATTTGTGGACAGCTGACGACCCCTTTATTGAATAGTATTTGCATAATTAATATAGTAGGAATAGAAACACAGCGGTTGGTCAATATTTAATGCTCAATGTATTTTACGTAAAAATATAATTTATGAGTGTATGAGTTTTTCAAATGCTGACAGAATACGACATTTTGTAGTGCGTTATACGACAGAAGTTGTGTTCGTCACTTAGATGTCACACACTTTCGACAACGTTGCTATTTGCTTACGTGTTCTTATGCCCCTCCATTACAAAAGGTCGAATACATATCGTTAACAGCATTTGATCCAAGTAATACCCATATTTTTAATTGAGTTTGACTTCTATGTCTATAAGAAAACTAATGGATAACATGTTATAAGCAAATTTTAAACTGATATTTATAATTATCTTTTCTCTAATAATGTATGTAACACACATATTATTAACCAACAACATTAAACAAATCTAATTTAACGAGAATTTTCACAGAACGTATCATAAGGAAATAAGTAGTTAATTTAATTATATACATCGATGCTGTATCAAATATTATCTACTGGCATGTGACGGAAGGGTTCTGCTAATTTCCTTTGAAACCGACGATTTAGACGCTACTTTAAGTGATCGAGCTTGATCCGTGATGATGCGTGAGAGCTGCTGTGAACCCCGTCATTACACTGCCAGCTCCACATCACTACTGGTCTTGCAGGTCCTTAAGATCGCGTGCGAATTAGCTTAATTGTGGAAAGCCCAGCGCCGAGAAATGATAATTGGAGATAGCAGCGCCGATACCGTGGGAGATCGATTTTTATTTCATTCGTTTGCTTTTTTCATTCCGTTCTTGGGCGTAAATGTATTCGTGATCTTTTTTATGTAACAAATAAATGTTAGTTAATTGTAAAAAATAAAAAAAATATTAATAAGAGACAAATTAATATTTATTTCATTATTCATATCTTTAAAAAAAAGTCTCAATCAATGATGAATAAAATAATACTCTCATAAATTTATTCAAATACATTTTTAAACCCGCGGCCACATTAGATGCGTAATTATAAGCTGCTAAATGTTTAATCTATTTTCCTTAAACTCTTCTTACGAGTCTTTCGGATTTGGTCGGTCTAAAATATATTTTCCTCACAAACTTCAGAGAGATAAACTTATCGAAGTTACTACGAGAATAACAAGCATCCTTACATTGTTAAAAAATTTTGAACATAAGCTCCAAGTCGAATGTGTTTACTGTCTGTGTGCTTCAACCGTCAGCATAGAAATATTTTAGAATCATTCAATATTCGTAGATATTATTTTAAAACACCAGTACATAAGAAAATATCAAAGTATACGTATAATATCAGTCAATTGAAAAAATGTTTTTTTTGTTGACAGGATAATAGCGCAGGGCAAGCGTTACTGGATGTTGTATTCAGACATTTAGATCTTCTAGAGACAGCCTACTTTGGACTACGATACGTTGATCAAGACAATCAAACAGTAAGTGACCACAAAACCAAGAATTTTATCTAAAATATTTAACTTAAGTATATGACTAAATATATACAGAAATGGACGATTTAAAAGTTTCCCTAAAATCCTAAATGAACTGAAATCCTTATAGAATAACATACGGTGCATAACTATACTCTACCCATTTAAGTTCGCCAGTTTGCCGAGTGTTAGTGTTCGTAAAAGTTGACGAACTTATATGGATCCCCAGCATAATATAAATATTGTTTTCAGCACTGGCTGGACGCCGGGAAGCGTCTGAGAAGGCAACTTCACAGCTCCGACACACACACGTTCTACTTCAGCGTCAAGTTCTACGCGACGGACCCTTGCAAACTATTAGAGGAGATAACGAGGTAATTTCTCCGTTAATTTGATACTTTTATAAGATTATTTTCCTTCAGCGACAGGCGTTGTCGTGTATAAGATTTATTCTGAAAGATAAGATTAGGTTTAAGATGGAATTATGCGAATTTATTATTATTCATAAAACAAATATATACTTGTTCACATTGATTCATTGTTATATTAATAAATTGGATATCGATTTATTGTTATATGATAATTCCATCAGTCTATTTGGGATTAATAATCAGAAATCATAATTTATACTGAGTTAAAAAAAATCTTATGAATATTATTGAAGTTATTAAAATATTCAAGAGTTTTAAGCACGTGGTAAAATATACGAGCTACTTATAATTTTATAGAGTGGCGGATTTTATGTTTGGTTCTCAACAGAAACATAAGCGAAGTTAGCGTTGTTTTTATACCCTCTGGTCGTCAAGGGCTTTTAATGATGCCTCGTAGTAGATATATATATTTCATTTTTATGGATAACGTTATTCTTAATAATATTTAATACAAGGACACCGTAAATATTGATGTTTTTATCTGCTCGCGTTTCGGTCTTATATACGTCGTCAATATACTAAGCACGAAATTATTTCCATTTCTTCTTTTTATAATAAAAAAAGTTGTTTCGTTTTCGTCTTATATTTTTGTTAATATTTTCATAAACACAGAGTACATTCACATCACAAAAGATTCCAAAATATCTCCCGAAAACGTGTTGTAGCTATGTAGAGGATGGCAAGTGATAATAAAACACATCTGCGCTGCCCTCGTACGTGTAACCGTCCACTCAGCACTATATACTACCCTTGAAACTGTTACAGTTATGATAGTGAGTATTCTCTCCGCCCGACACTATCGAAGGACCTACTATACAATAAAAGCTCCAATCCGACCAATTTAAGAAGATATGTATAGATATGTCTTGAACCAGATAAAGTTATGTTCACGTACGCGTATAAACTGCGAAGATAATTAAAACAATCCCTTCATTTCGATTTATATTCAAATTATATAACAAAGTTTACCTAATGAGTGTTTTACTTAGTCTGCTAAGACTGTCAGAGCCTCTAAGACTCCTTTAGAAGGGGAGTCGTCTTGCAAAACTTGGTACAATCCCATTCGCTTTTACAAAGAACGAGTGGATGAAAAGGGAGAACCCCTTTGTCAGCTTGGAAGTCAATTTTTAAGTTACGGCCCCTTATTAAAGTTTTGACTTCGCCGATGGTAAAGGAGGATCGGAAGTATCTATTTATTGTGATCCTTTAACAATGAGCGGGCATTTACAAATACTGAGATTGTAGTGTAGGTACTTACTTATTGTTTGACTGGTTTGTTGTTTATTTAGACTACACTTACTAACGATATGAATTATCTAATTGAATATTCATTTTTTTTTAAATACTTTAAACTGCTATCAATTATTTTTATTTTTTATTGTATTGCATCTTGCACTCTCATAAATCTTACTCTAATATCTAGAGATCTATTTATTGCAGCAAAATTAACTTACAATCTAATTACATTAACATGGAAATTGCTAAGGGACAACAAAGTTAATTTTATTAAATGTCGCCATATAAAGTAGTTGATAGATATAAAATATTGAAGGAGGGACAAGTAACAAAGAAATTCTAAGAACCCTCGCAAGTCGCAGTAAACCCAGTGAGCCGGCCGTAAACACGCGTAGCTATGATAAAATGAATAGTTGAATAGACCAAGGCACCAAGCATTAGAGCACTCGGGATTTAGCTACGTTTCAATAAAATAGTCCCACAAGCTTTCATTTCATAAGCAATTTTAATTGGATAGGTACGCTTCCTTCTGCGAATGCAAATTATGTAATCTACGTCTCCAAATTTACATGCTTCTTTTTTTATATTCCTTCTTTTAAAATAAGGAGAACACGCTGAAATAAAAGGTTTTAATGGTGAAAATTAAAGTTCAAGTAGAATTTTTAAAATCTTGCCGTTCCTTTCCCCGGCCGTAATGAGAAAAGATATACAGATGTTTTATTAAATTTTCGTTATAACGTTGTTGACACGTCCCCCAGGGAGAGACGCGATCACTGCCTTGCACGCTAACCTTCGCAAGACGTGCTGAGCAACCTGCCCTTATGTAAAGAGACGCAGCTTAATAATCGTAATATCTTTGAAAATCTTCGCTTGATGGTCTTTTAATATTTAATTTCCTTTTAAGGACTGGTTTCAACGACGCTTTCATTAAGACCACTTAAACTGAAGAAATATGACAAAATGAAATGATTTCGTAATTCATAAATTACTCTGTCAGTTTAAAGGGATTCTCGCTTTCTTTTTATGATTCTTACATATCTATTCTGATGTTTTCATTTATTTCGTCATAGTTATGCATTATGATCTGACAATATTATTTATTTTTGACAGGTACCAATTGTTTCTACAGCTCAAGCAAGATGTCTTACGTGGTCGGTTGCCTGTCAATTTCGACTTGGCAGCGGAGCTCGCTGCGTACGTCCTACAATGTAAGTTGTATTATTTACGTTTGATTTCCTCTGAATTCTTCATAAATAATAAGCATAATTCGAACAATCTTTTATAACTGATCCATAAATAAAACGAAATTAAAATGTCTTACCAATATAACAAAATATAAAGGTTGTTTACGTATGTGTTCTATTTCCTTGTTGCTTATTCAAACTAAACGTTAATGAATCGATATGGAAGAAAGAACAGAATTAAAACAAATTATAATACAATTCAAATAACTAGTCTCATAAATATGAGTCGTTGAATATTAGATTGTGACAATTCAGTATGACCAATAATTAAAGCCTAATATAAGGTTTTATCTTCATAAGGTTTTTGAGTCATGTTATTTATTGCTGTTATTCGTCTCTCACGCCATCCACCAGATAACAATCTCAAAGCATAAGTACAGATACTTTACGGTAGCCACATCTTGAGGAGCATGTTAAACAGTTGTTCCCTATTGTCATAGTCATGAAATGGGAGCAGTAAGCAGTCGCATTGGCATAAGGCCAATTGCCCATAAAAGCATTAATATTTCTAACACAGACTTAATTCGCAATGAATAGGACTCCGATATTTTTTCCGCAATGCACAGTACAGCTAGCTATATAATTGTTCATTAACATAACATTATATAATCTAATACGATTGATGATTTATAAATGTTAATAAAAATTGTCCTTTGCCCATTAGCCTACAAATTGTCAGAAGTAGATCATATTTAATTTGCACCACCCGAAAAGCACCAGCTTATAAATAAATAAAGAATTACCAAAATCGGTTTACCCAGTCTCGGTATACTAAGTTCTGAGGTCGCAAACATAAAAAATATTTTCCAATTGAGAACCTTTTGGGCTCGGTTGAAAATGCATACGAACTTCCCGTGATGTCAACAAAATTTTGAGATGCACGCCGCTGTTGTATTTTTCAAGTCTTTGCGAATGAATGTTTGTCCGGTATTTTTGGTTTGTGCGGTTTTCCACTATCGTACCGATCCTCCCACTTAATAGCCTTTTCGTAGCTAAACTTTACGAGCCAAAATTCAAACAACTTCTATTTGGCCTTTGCCGCGGGCGAAATAAAAGTAAAAAGAAAAGTACTTTTGGAAAAATATAAAGTTTTTTGTATATAGTTCTTGGAGCTTATATATAAAGTGCTTTTAAGTTTGACACAGTTCACGTTCAAAACGTTCCGCTAAAACATTTTTGAATTATTTTTGTGAGTTGATTATAAAGCATTGACTACATATATATCTTTAAAATATTTTTCTTTTAGCACAATGGGGGCCTGAAAAGCGAGCTTTATACTGTATACTATCCCATTTCACTGAGACATTCTTCAGTTTGGGCATTTACAAAACGTATTTTAATAATTTCTAAATCAATAAAAAATATTCATTTTTATACACATTGAAAAAATATTAAGTTTGAAAATTTCAGTTGAAAACATCACAAACCTTCCTTTAGCACCACTTCTTGCTAGTATGTAAACATTTTGAAAGAATATTCAATTTACTAATGATTTGCTCTGCACCGACTCAGTTGGCTCCTTTATCTACCAAATACAATTGAAACTGGTTCAATCCCGTTGCCAACGACAGCAATTGTTAGAAATGTTTTCCATAGCTGCATACTGCGATAAGACACTTTACTCTGCTTCCTGCACTTTGTTCGATTTTATTCTTTTCTAAGACTAAAGCAAATATAATAATGGCGAAATATTACTACCATACAAAGTTTTATATCATATAAATTCAAATTTGTTTGTCGTTAATCATAAATCGTATTGACAAGTTGTTATGAATGTTTTGTTCGTAATAAAATATCAGAAAACATTAGGGGAGTTATAACAGCCATGGATCCAATGATGAAAAAAAATAGAGAAGATACAGCAATATTTTACATGAATGTAATTCTATAGTTCAAGTTATACCTTCTTAGATTTTTGCGTTAATTCAAAATTAGAAATTTCAAACTATACTTCGAATCAAAGTGTAAATATCTCTTAAAATTTAATGGAAGTGCTACAAAGAATTATGAAATGTTTATTCTCGTTGTGTGTATTTAGGACGACTTTTTCGCATTGGTACATTCTCATTTCGCACAGAAGACGAAGATATAATTATCCCCCTTACCTTTGATGAGACGCGAAGACAGTTAATTATGTCTGGAATCTAATATTTTCATTAATATTTATGTGTTAATTACTATCATTATATATTATCATACTTATTGCCTGCTGTGGGTATTGTTGTACGATATTGCTGCTATTATCGATTTTACTAATTTCGTGTTGGATACGTATTAACTTTTCAGTGAGATATAGTTTGACTAGTTTTTTTGTGTATTTATTGATATTGTCAGATATCGGGGGGATTCCAATTAGCGTATGGTCGTTTATATGTATTGGCATAAAATACTTAAATATACATTAATAGATCTTTAATCATCATCATCAGCCCATATATGTTCTCACTGCTGGGACACAGGCCACCTATGAGAGTTTAGGCCGTAATCCACCCCGCTGGCCAAGTGCGGGTTAGCAGATGACATGTCGTCGAACTTTAGATTCTTGGACATGCCGGTTTCCACACGATGTTTTCCTTCACCGTTTTACCTTAGATCTTTAATAATAATAGAGATATATAATGACACTAAAATATAAATACAAAAAAATTTATGTCATACACTGTCCGCGTTGCTATGACTTAAATATCTTATTATCAATGTTATTATACGAAAGGATAGAGGAATCTCTATGTATAAATAATTACTGTCGACAAAATTCTACACATTAATTTGTTTCATCAGCATTATGAGCTCGTGTCAAAGCTGTATTTTACGTAGCAGTATTAACTGCGAGCGATAGGAGGTAATACGAATGCGTTATTCAAAAGGTAAACGAGCCATCAGCGGCGAACATCGTTTGCATCTAATCTCGTTCGCATCAGCGAATCTCGCTAACTCCTAAGGGAATCGTGTAAGGACGACCCCGCCCTCAC
Organism: Zerene cesonia; assembly: GCF_012273895.1. Lineage (NCBI taxonomy): Eukaryota > Metazoa > Arthropoda > Insecta > Lepidoptera > Pieridae > Zerene > Zerene cesonia. Next base: position 3,339,680 of record NC_052111.1, on the reverse strand, counting down.
CGCAACTCTTGGAGGTGTAATATCTTGTTTGTTTTTTCGCTCGCTCGTGAATGAATGTTTCTTAAAATAATGATAGAATTAGCAGTCTCCCCGTGACCTCGTTCCCTGTAAAGTGTTCGAAACGTCGGGTTAATAATATAACGAAGAAATCGCGTTTAAAAATCTTTTATGTATAAATTATAGGATTAATTAAGGAAAAAACAATTAATGATTTGATATGATAAAATTTTATTGGTTTTAAAAGTAAAATATATTTAGCTACAACGACTTCTAAAAAAATCTTCGTTAATAATAAATCGTTTGAATTGTAACATATATACATGAGATATATAATGCTATGTATTTTATTAATAAATAATTTAATTTAAAAAAACATTTAATAAAATTTCAAAAGACATTGATAAAACGCTAGTAGATATGTGTGAAGTTTTTCCCCACTAGTTACATTCATAATATCTTTAAATATATGCGATTTTCACTATACATTTACTTGTTGAACCGAGTGGTTAACTATGCAAATATAGATGTATTTTCACCGAATATAGTATAATAATATCTGTGTCCGAACGTTACGGTCTATCAGTAATCGGCTTATAAAATCCTCTCAGTTAAGACGTCCAGTAATTGTAGCGATGTTGTCCTTCGCAACAAATTAGTGAACTTAGGAAGCACTTCGAATTAATCAACATCACGGGCAATCGCTCGGATATCTGGTAAATGAGACCACGCGATGGGCCCCTTGAAGGCAGATAGAATAGAGCGAAAACAAAACCATAATGACAATATGTCACTGTGAAGTGCCACAATATTTTGTTTCTTCTATGCCATGCTTCAATTTTAAAAATTACTTAATGTCATTATATAAAACGTACATTTTCTCATAGAAGAAATATTATATTAGTAAGAAATTTATTAACAAATTCCTATGTACTTAATTTTGTTAGAGATCCATGTTTAAAGCAGAATGGTAAAATTGAACAGGTTTTACGTCAATTATGTACTACAAAAATGAATACGAGAAAAGAACGAAATCACATTATTATTCGAATTTGTTGTATTGTTCCTTCTGAAGAGAGTACGGTTGTCGGAGAGTTTAAATATAGTCGCTTTTAAATTTATGGCTCTCGTCTACCCCGTATTTAAAAACAAGTTACATTTAAATATTACACCAAAAATAACTCAGCGTGCATAAAATAGTTATGACGATAGATTTTTATGTTGTGAGTTTTAAACTGGCAAACATATTACTTTCGTAAGGAATTAAAATTGTTATTACAAATGCAAAACATATATTTCGTAATATTACACGATATCAAGCGTATATAGTTCACCAGATGTTGCGATTTCCTAAGGTAAAAAAAGATAGATGACAGGAAATGAGTGTCAGCATCACTCACCGAGCCCTTAGTTTTTCTAGTACGTTTTCCAAACATGGTATACCTTTTTATTTTCTCTTTACATCCGCAGGTTTCTTTTACTAGAAGCACGATGATCTATATTCCCCTTTATAGTAAATCGAATGTAGAAAACACAACGCGGTAGCTTTCACTATTACCGTACTTATGGCATCTGGGATAAGATTACATTGTGTATATTTGTTTAGGACGGCAATTGTTCCTGCTTTAGTAAATTAATTACGATTTCGTAAGGATTGTTATGGAGCTGCAAACAAAACCATATACCATTGCTTTGTTATTTAGTGACGTCCGTGAACTGAGTTTTTAATAAGTTTGTTTGAGTAATTGTTATAAATTGACTATTAAATAGTGTAATTCAAGGAATTCAAAATTATTAAATTGTAATGTAAATCGATGTAAATTGGAAAATCAACAACAAATCCAATTGAAATTGAAGTTTGCTTGTTGTTTATATATAGATTATTTTTCTATTATATAAAATTTCAACAAAGAATGTTGCTTCAATAATAATATAACTACATTTAATGTTAATGTTGAAGTATAATGCAGAAGAAGTGCAAAATGAACGTATCCATTGTTTTCTATGCGTAAATACACATTCCCGTGTATCGCTATCTACACTGGAGAGATATCAGCCACACAACACGTGGCCTCAATTCGTCCAGGAATATTGCTCTTAGAATAATGAGACTACCATTACAAAGAGATACTAATGGATAAGTTGTCTTTCACTGTATACTTAAAACGTATGTGTTACAAGGCTTTATTGGTCGGACGAAATGTCACATCAGTAGATCAGTGACTCATTAATGTGATCAATGAGCCAAGAGATGTTTAATGGCGTATTTTTTGCACAGCCGAGCTCGGAGATTACGATCCCAGAAGGCACGGGCCAGGGTACGTGTCAGAATTTCGATTCTTGACTCATCAAACACCTGAGCTTGAGGGTCGGGCTGCCGACATACATAGGACATTGACGTGAGTAATGATAATACATTTTGGTCTAACGGTGATGTAGGTTTCCAGCTTGAAATCGTTATCTTTACTCAAATTATCATAAGCTTTCAGACCTTATATTTTACACAAGATTTTTTCAATTTAATCATGTCATTATTTATTTTATTTAATTACATTACATTTTAGAATAGGTAAAATTGTACATATTTTTTTATGTTTAAATATTGCCTGTCTATAGTTTTACTTATACATAACTATGTAAGTTACTTTTACGGCATGCAAATATTATCTGAAAAGGCAACGAACTGGCGAATTTCTTTATTTGCGTGGCTTTAATATGACTCGACAAAAAGAAAATTAATTACTTCAATAATTCAAAAGTCACATTTGTTGCAGAGGGATTTCGCCTGCGCAAGCTGAACTAAGCTATTTAGACAAAGTAAAATGGCTCGATATGTACGGTGTTGATCTCCATCCCGTCTTGGTAAATATTTAAACGTCAAATGTTTTAAACACTTCGCCATTTGTATATATTGAACAGAATCAATCTATTTAATACAGGGCGAAGACAGCGTGGAGTACTTTTTGGGACTAGCGCCAAGTGGCCTGTTGCTTCTACGAGGAAAACACACAGTTGCTACATATTATTGGCCGCGCGTTTCAAAACTGTATTACAAAGGACGATACTTCATGATCCGCGTCGCAGACAAAAATGTAAGGACCGAAATGTATTTTGTTTTTTACAAACAATTGGGGGAAACGCTTGACCTGCTTTCGATTCGGATCGCTGTGTTATCAGATAGAGGGCTGTATCAAAAGAAGTAACTCCACCTACCGTTTTCTTGAAAGACATCCACGGGCAGGCAATTACAGATAAGTCGTACAGAACTAAGCGGGGTATTTACCGCGCTGTCGACTTGAGAGATAACACGCCACGAAACTCCCACCGTGCTCACGTCTTATTTGTATATGCCTTTGAAGTGTATAAAAATAGGGGAATGGTCTTTAAATTACTTTTAAATTTCTCCTTTGAAAGGATATTGATCAAATGCGAATGGAATATCGTTATCTTTTTAAAGAACATCCGACAACAAAACAGTCTAGATTTTTAATGTGAATTTAACTTTATTTATTAATTATAAAAAAAGACCGACCGAAGAGTTTTTTTTTACCTAAGTGTGAGTTGAATTTCTTGTTATGCAGGATGAAAGTTTTGACTAAATTTGAATTTATGAGACTCGTGTCCTTTGTTAATGAACTTGTGGTGTTTTTAGAATGACACGTCAACGTATGGCTTCGAGTCTCCTACGAGGGCAGCATGTCGGCACTTATGGCGATGCTGTTCTGACCATCATACATTCTTCCGCCTTCAGCAATCTTCACCAGCATCTGCTGACATCTTCACACTCGGCTCAAGGTTAAGGAACAGGTAACTAAGATGGTTCTATGCGATTTAAAATATTGAATTTTAAGAAATAAAAACAATATGAATAGGAATGTTATACCAAAAAAAATCAATTACACACATGATAAACATTGTTATCTTGTGTGGAAAATTAAAATAAGGGTCCTCATGGAAACAAAAGCATTGCGCACTTATTTAATTTAGCCTTTGTGTTTGAGATAATCTATTGAAAACGGGTGAATAGGTACTTGCCCAATACAGAATGCCATCGGACCCATTGCCAATATACAGATATATTAGCAATCCTACAGCGGATAAGGCATTTGATTTTATTCATTTGACCATTGAATCTTGAATGAAGGATTGTAATTCGAGCTTATAATGTAACCATCGAGACGATCAATACAGCAATAATAACAAGGCAAGGCTGTTAGTTGATACACCCCAGATATATCGTATAACGTTATAATAGTAAGGATTTATCTATTAAAGATGCTGATTTAAGCACTAATACTTACATTTCACCGACCTTTGTTTTGCAATTATGGTTAATATAATTAAGTTGTAATAAATTGTTGTTGTGTTGTTTGTACCCTTTGACAAAAATTAAAATGTCAGTTACATTATTTTACTTTGAGCATTTTAAAAACGCTTACTCTGAATAGGTGAAATCTATTACAAGTTTCTAAAAGGAATCACGGACAACGCAAACAATACAAAAACTGTATGAATATTTCGCATAATATTTTATTTCTAGAATAATTTCCATACTAGAGGCAAGTTCTAATAATTTACATTGTATTTCATAATCAGCAGCAGCCGAGGCAGCCGGCCGCGGCCGCCACCACATTTCACTCGAACGCCCTCAAGGCGCTACGTCCGCCCTCACGCCTCTTATACTTCTTTACACGATGGTAAAACTGAGTTTTATATTATTTTCCAGCTAAAAACAGCGCAAGATGAAATCCCTTGAAAGCAATGATTTAATAAGTAATGAAGGGGGTTCCTTGAAAGTTTTGAATTTAAATTCGTTATCTTATTTAGAATCCTTTACACACTTTATAGAGTGACGGAAATATTTATAAACTTCCTTTTCTATTAACGTCAGTTTCGTTATAAAGTTAAATTAATGAGATTTGTCGCAGGCGGTTGACCCTAATTTATGTTTTTAATTTCATGTCATTAGCAAACGTCGAATAACGAGAAAAGTGTTTTGTACATTGAATTTGTTTCGCTTAATTTGATTTTGTGATTCCCGTGTGCATAATGTCGTATAATTTTCTGTTATGTTTATGACATGCAATACCTAAACAAAATATAACTGAGGTTTGTTTTTTTATTAAAACAATTAAATATAATTAACTAGCTGCGCCCCGCGGTTTCTCCCGCATAAGTCCGTATCCCGTAGGAATATCGGGATAAAAAGTTACCATATTCCAGTTGTCCAGCTGTCTACGTACCAAATTTCATTGCAATCGGTTCACTAGTTTTTGCGTGAAAGAGCAACAAACACACACAAATCCTTACAAACTTTCGCATTTATAATATTAGTAGGATTAATATTTATAATGGGCTTGTTCATTACTATATAAGTTTGTATTCTATAAAAAAACAACTTGTTGCAGTGCCAAAGCTAGAAGATTTAAGAATAAAAGACTGCCCTGAAGTAAAACAACCTACCTCTGTACATCGACCAAACTCGTAAGTGCTCTATTATTATTTTTGCGTTTTACATTTCTTTCCGCATTTCGCGCAATAAGTTTAATCTTCTTTAGCCGCTCCGAATGGAAATATTTTGGTGTTATTGTTTGTGGCGCTATATTCCTTTGCAGTTTGTGAATATTTTTGTTTTTAAGTGAATAAAACCTTGACTGAGTAAACAAGGGGATGGAAATTCAAATATTGGGTTTTAAAAAATTCCACTGCGCGTGAATAGTGGGTAAGGGCCAATTTCTATTTGAAGCACGGCCCGCTCCGAGTATTAATTGGAGATATAAATCTGATGAAAGCGTTCCTCCGCTCCGCGAGAATCCTCCAGACTATTTAATGTCACTGTGTCAAGTTCCGCTCGCGATGTACCTAATCGTATTATCTATAAAAGGGTTATTTAAAATACATTATATTAATCAGTATTTTTTTAGATAAATGATTGCAAAGTAACATAACTGTATTATTGACTACAAACTTGCCATTAAAAAAAGTATCGTAAATGAAACATTTAATGAAAAAGAAGTCAAAACAATTTTGAAAGTTATGCCATTGAAATATATATTCAATTTATGTTCGTAATAAACATAAACATATATGGTAGAAATACAAGTATTTTTTCTCAACATAACATAAATAAAATCTTTTTGAGGGTAAGAAGTTGAAATCTTAATTGTTTCTCCAATAGAATCAGCGGTGAAGTGAATTGCCAGCCCATAAACGCAGCGGGTGGATCGCCGCGTTCTACCCGCTCGGCGCCCGCCCGTCGCGGCCTATACTCGGCGTCACCAACCGCCAACAGACCTCCTCCAGCGCCTCGACATAGATCCGCTTCTGTGGACTCGCAGAGCTCTAATGACTCAAGATCGAATCGCAAGTTAGTATCTTTCTAACTTGTTATTTCGAAGCTTTTTTCAGCGGACATATCAACTCCAACGTAAATAGCATCTACGCAATACTATTGGCTGGTTTCACAACTTCTGGATGTATTCTGTTTACTTGTCACAAACGTCGTTCTTGACTGTGAAAAATGAAGCTGGCTCTTTCAGTAACATATAGACGGAAACTTCGTAATCTCTAGTTCTAGTTTATCTGTATTAGCAAGTAAAACTCGTGAAAGTCTAGAAATAACTAAGTTTTTTAAATGATAGAAAACTACGCTATCCCGAGGCGATGGACTCTTAGTATTAATATACAGAATTTTTTCACAGTTTTGCTCCTACAGTGTTATACCCAGACGAAAAGATACAACGTAATTTCTTCCACCGTGAAAGTTTTAATGTTTATGCTGCAAATATAAAAACATGTGTCTGTAATTAAAAATCTTGTAATTTGATAAGAAATAAATTTATTTTATTATTATTATTATATGTGAGTCGATGATATGATGACCATAAGATGCACTATAGAATATGAAAATACTGAAATCAATTTAAATAAAGTATTCGTGGACTGCTGAAAATGGCGACGGTGTGGTGCTACTAAGTCTGTGATTTACATAAAATATTACGCCTTTTTAGTGTGTTCCAAATTTTTAAGCAACCGTCATCAAACCTTATCTAAATGTTATTTCTCTCAGCTTATCTATAAAGGCTTATAATAATAAACCTGATTCGTTTATTCTCATCTCAGGTAAGCTTTGTATTTATCGTGGTGAAATTTTATACAGAAATATTAATGTAATCTCTGTACAGTCGTTGATATCATGGGTGCTGCACAAACTTACAAGAAATAACCATTCAGTACAAAATAAAATATTTGTTTTAGTCTTTAAATCATCTCTTTAAGTTACAATAATATGATAGAAAGAAAATGTTTCAGCCCCACAGGGCACAAATAATTCCCAACGTACCTGGAATAAATAATAAACAGTGAAACAGACGTGAAATACATTTGCGAAATATACTCCATGACCATACCCAACACGGGGATATAGAACTTTCTGGAAATTCCTGGCGTCATTTTAAATTTTACGCTAAATAAGTCGCTATTACTGGTACTTAATTTTTGCAACTGGTCCATATACTTATACAATTGGAAGTCGATTTCAATTTTGCTTAGATTAACCATGTACCATAAATACTTTTGAATTTTGATGTTCCCTAGACACAGGCACCGCTCCCGAAGGCAGCAGTCAGACGCAGAGAGCGAGTTGTCTCGCGGCTCTGGTCGTTCGGGGCGGAGGCACCGGCGGCATCGCTCCAGACACAAGCACGACTCCGCCTCGGAAAGGGATGAGTCGCAGCCTGATACCAAGTGAGATTTATTCATATTCTTGTTATATCGTATACAAAAAAAATATCAATTTTATAAAAAAACACTTCTACATACGTTATATATTCCATAAAGTATTTATTGTCTAAAAAAAATGGGAATCAAATTTAAAAATAAGTTCATTTCTATAAACATACAGTTGAACAAGACTGATTTTTTGGTGAGTCGAAACGATGCATATTCTGAGGCATTCACAGAAGCACACAATCTTACATTGAAATAAACAAAACAGTTAATACGCAATAGGTGCATTATAGTTATATGTTATTTATGGCATATGTTAATAATGATGGTACCCAAATACAATGTAGTTTAATCATATATCCACATATTCAATACATCTGTAATTGCCTAATTAGCTGCATTCTACCGTGTGTTACGCTTTATTGGTTTTAAATACTGGCATATATACCTAAAGCAGCGTAGTTTGCATCACAAATGTTGCTATCATTAATAAATATGGAGAAATGGGGAAATATAATCCTGCTCTCCACGCTTTGTTAAAATTAAATACATAATTAATATCATAGTATATAATATCCACAGGTGAGAACTTGTGTATGAATATCTAGGATAACAAACATAACCGCGTTAAATATATCAGCTCCGAGCAGAATGCGCACATTCACGGTTCAAACACCGAGCCTTTGTGCGGAACGAGATAGAATTATAGGCGCTATTTTATTAAATTGCTCAGCAAAAAATACACTATCATTCACATTAAATATATTTTCTACATTCACTATTCCGTACTTTTATAAACACAGTATATTAAATATACATCTTCTATATAAAAGTACAATAAAACGCTTCGAGATATAATAATATTAATTCTAGGAATCTACAATCTTACCCTTTGTTCTATTTGAGCTAAATAAACTGAATTTATTGTTTAAAACAGATCTTTTATGTAGCGTACTATTGTAAACTCTGTATATCTTTGTATTTTACTCGAGATAATAAAGCGACTCTGTCGTCGACGAAATATATTTAGATGTTCCCTAAGCTACCATTTTTCAAGACTCTTTTTCTAAAGAATAGCGCGAACGTGTTCAGAATTATAGAACCTATATACATTTAAAGAGAATTTTCTATAAAAATTCTTCAACTTAAAAGTGAGTGAAGCCGTTTTCAGTATTAATGTCAAGCGATGTTTTCAAGAGCGGCCATTGAAGGAGTATTTCAATTCATATCAAAGTTCTCAGCGATAGTGCTTTATTCGACTGGTGGAAAGAACGGAATGGTCATTGTACTAACTGCCGTTATTAATGGCTTAATTCGTTTCAGAGAGTACGAGTTAGTGGACTCCGAGTCGCAATGGAAGGAGGTATTAAGACAGACGTCGTCGGGCGGTGGTGTTCAAGTAAGTGCATTTTGTTCTCTAGAAGTGTGCAGTTCATAGCGATTCGGCTTTATGATTGTTCACTTCGGCTACGTTAAGATTGTATGTCAGTGTCGACAGCAGGATATCTGTGGTTAATACGTTTTGTCTTGGATGTAATTTTATGCATTGCTTTTTAGCAATGTAGCTTGAAACTTACATTAATTTTTAACTACATATATTTTCGTGTCCTTCGAAAAGCATTAGGTAACAAAATTTAGATTCGTTTATTTAAATACGTAGTTAATTGCGATTTCTAAATCCATTTATCTAAGTATCTACAGCTACTCAAATCAATCGAGTTATTGACAAACCACATCAATATCGTTTGAAACATCTCGTTTATCAAACGCAAATAATCTTTTGAAGTTTGTTTACGTTTTAAAAGGATTTTATTTCGATAAACACAGGTTGCGAGTGTTCGCCGGTCGCAAATGGAACCGGAGATAGGAACTCATCGCTCATCTCACAGACCGCGGCGACATAGAAAGCATAGGTAAATAAAACATTCGTCACTTCTAATTTTATGACTGATGGTTATTGAAATACATTGAAATAGAAAATGCTAGATTTTTTGTTTTGCTGAAAACATGCTAGTTTTTTATCTATCTTTATAGAATCTGTTTTGTTTTTATAATAAAACTGTGTATAAGGATTCTAGCAATGTTCTTAACAATTTAATTGGAACTTTATTCTATAGCTAGTCCATTTTTTTAATGTTATTTTACATGCTGAATAATATTCCATTTTTAATAAAATTATATGCAAAATTTTAATAAAGTTCTTAATTTTTTTTCTATACAATACGAAATTATTTCCTTTACAAATAGCAGTAATATAGTTATAAATTAAAAATATAGGTACTTAATGTCAGCTGCAAAAATTGGCAATTTTAGCCTGTGTATATTCACCGGCTCACAGAGTTTGTTAAACTGGTATCATTTTAACTTTTAACCCGAACAAACTTGGCACGCGTCCTAACCTCTTTGATAGCTTTGCCACAAACCGTTAGTTCGCAATAAAACCTCTCTGTATTTTAAAAATACTTGAACGCGGCAGTTTACCTTCAAAGAATTTAAAGCACGTAAATAATTTATTGGATAATGAAAATAATCAATGAACATAATTTTCTTTTGGTGGAGGTCTGAGTAACAAACTAGACAGGCGCAAATGAAATTCAAACAATGATTTGCCGCTATTTCTATACTACACTAAGAATCTTAAAATGACAAGCATCCTAGGGTGGTTTTATCTTATCAAAAAAGTTTATGATAACATTGTCAGCAGCATCTATAAAGTTTATCGCCCTTTCAATCGGTTTGAATAATTACGAGTATTATTGATATTATTCAATAAACATTCCGTGGAACATGTATTGTGGTAGTTTACTATAGGTGTGTGGTGGTTTAAGCCATTGTATAAATAATAAAACCGACGTCCGAATTAAATCGTATAATAAATGTAGATCACGATCCGGTTCACCCGAGAAAAAATGGCTGCCAAGCGAACTGAAGCAACATTTAGAGTTTTCGCTCGTGGACACGACGGGAATGACTGAAGAACAACTGAAGGAAATACCGTACACCGTTGTCCAGACCAGCCACGCCAGACATACCAAGCTCCGTACTACTTCAAAACATAGACAGTAAGTGAAGCATAATTTAGAAATTCTTATAAGCCCTCTTAAAAATGTGTACAAATAAGTAACAAAGTGAAAAACTCCAGTCGATACTTCTCAAGAAACAAGCCCCGACCTAGAGGGGACGTGAGAGGCATTCGAGATTTTTGTCGTTTGTAATACTGAAAGCTTTTTAGTTTTACAATTTTCGTTATAATCGTTTAAATGATCTAAGTTAATTCCTTAAATAACGCGACATAACTTTAATGTATTGTAATATAAATAAATCAAATATTGACCGAAAAATTAATTAATTTCCAAAACCCTTGATTTTTATACATTTTAGTATTATGTATGATTTTGTTTTTAATATAATGTAATAACGTAACTCTTTAAACAGTATTTATCAAAAGATTAATAAAATATGAAGGTATGCATAGAAGGTCTCACTCTTTATCCTGCTGATATCAAAATCAATCATAAAACATCTATTCGTATATTTAAGAAGTATGTAGCTTTTGCATGCGGCTCCGTACGCGGAGTAAATAAGAGTAATTTAATAGATTAATTATTATATACATAAAGAGTAATTTATTATATACATAAAACCTTCCTTTTGAATCATTCCATCTATTAAAAAAAGACACCAAAATCTTCCGTAGTTTTAAGAGCTTAAGCATACATACATGCATATATACATATAGAGATGTGGGAAGCGACTTCTCTTTATACTGTATTATCCTAAGGGAGCATTTAATCGGAGTAAAAAGTATCCTATCACCCAAGTCAGCTCATATCCTATCTGTGTACAGGACATACATAAATTTCATCAAAATCCGTTCAGTAGTTTCAGCGTGATTGACGGACAAATATACAAACAAACAAACTATCACATTTATAATATAAGTGTGATGTATATGTAATGACTATGTAATGAAACTACATCGATATTCCAACTCAACACTGATATCTTACAATCGAACCGAATTAGCGATAGTTTCGTGGCGCTATATTGTGATATTATGAACGCAGGAACGACCCCGGATCGCTTTCGAGGCGGGAGAAGGGTTCGCACAAAAGTGATCACGACAATCACAATCAAGGCTCACTCAGATCGGTCTCGAGCACTCTCAGCGCGCACAGGACCTCTAACGAGAAACATGGAAGGTTTGATTTTACTTCGCCTATTATCCCTTTATATTGCTTTATCCCCTTCTGTGTCTGTACAACGCTTTCAAACGGAATGAAATATAATAAGTTATTTTTTTTATATCTCTACATAAAAAGTATTTATTTTTCAGATATAACTCTGCACTGTACCTAACTACTATTAAAGACATGACTTTAGAAACCATAATGAATATCCTAAAATGTTAATAGATAACATGGAAGTGATTGTGATATATTTTTCATTATTTCTTAATATAAATTGCTCAAACGTACAAATAACATAAAACTTCAATTTCTTTAGGCGCATCTACCCGTGCTACGACGACCCAGCAAATCGAGCAGGAGACGATTTTCTGACAAACAACGGCTACAAAAGTTCTGTAACGCCCGTGAACAACAACCCCTACAGTCCGGTCACGAATAGCAATAGTAACAGCAGCAGCGGAGAACTTATTGGCAGCGCAAGAGTTTCACATGAGCATACGGACTCTGGATTGGGCGCAGATCAGGATTATGCTTATTCGTCGGAAAGGTGAGAATTGAGAATTAATCCTTTGCCGATTTTGTTTGGAGTTAGTTGATACGGAAATAAATAATCCCGAATATACTTTAATACAATTTTTTTATACATTACAAAAATGTGACAGTAATCTTTGGTTCACACAATGATTTAATTATTACAGTATATTAATATTTCTTTCATATTTTAAAATGAAACCTGCTTTATATGATAATTTTCCAAGAACCAAACCAATTTTATTCTTTTTTTGTAACATTTATATTAATTTGTAATAATAAAGTTATAAATTAAAAATATTTACATCGACCTATTATTGATTATGTATTGTTTTTGTTCGATTATTATCAGTAGCAAAGTGAACAATGAGCGCCAAATTATAACATACAAAACATTGATTGACGCAGATCGAGCGACAGCGCGAAATGCGGCGCGGGCGGCTCGCTAGCCCCAGTGAGTAGGCAGTGGGTGGGCGCGGGCGTGTGCGGGGGCGGCGGGGGTTGCGGGGGCGGGGGCGGCGGCGGCGGGGCCGGGGGCGGGG
>NC_052111.1:3316448-3325692 GCF_012273895.1 Zerene cesonia | reverse complement strand
GCGTGTGGCGGCGGCCGCCGGCGGGCCCGCCGCGCGCGCGCGTCACCGGCTCGCAGCGCTCGCTGGTGTCGGTGGCGAGCGACAGCGCGGCCACGCGGCGCCCGCACGCGCACGCGCCGCCCCGCGCGCACCCGCACCCCGCGCACTCGGGCTTTTCTCTCTTCGTGAGTGGGCGCTTCGCTTTCTAACATTCTCTTGGCTCTCGTAACGGTCGTTTTTTTATGTATACGTGTGAAGGGGAAGGTGAGGACACGAGCAGACGAGTCATTTCACGATCCATAAGCTTCATTGAAAACAAGAATCTAATAAGCAAAAATTCTATTTAAAACGTTAACGCGCACCCTTCGTCTGTGTGTGGCAAAAGATATAATAAAAATATACATAAGCCTTAGTGACAAATAGTTGCGAAACTATCTTACGTATAAAAATCAGGTGTCACAATTTTAGTTACCAAACTACTCCGAAACGGCTGGATCGATTCGAAAAAAATTCATAAAATTTTGTGTGCATATTGGGTATGTCTGATAATCGACCAACATCTATTTTTCATACCCCTAAATCATACGAGTAAGGCCGAATAGCGTTTGCTGGGTCAGCTAGTAATACGTAAAATATCGTAAAACTGAAAACCACACAACTAACTATGTATTACAAAAGAAGAGAGATGAATTCTTACTGTTTTAGAGTTGAGTTGAGAGTTTTGGTTCTTTTTAAAGAAACTTTTTATAAGTTTCCTTTAAAATCAATTCCTAACTTATTATTTAACAACATCACAAAGACTTTTTTGGAATTAAACATTCGAAGTGAAGCTATATTTCGCCATTACTACATTAAAAACATTCTTTATAAGTACCATAAAGGGTAATGTCATTTTCCTGTACCTTTTCATTCATGTTACGAGAGCCATAGCGTTTATCTGCAGCTCCTGTCTATGAGCCACTAAAATTTAACGATGTACAGGCTGCTGCTATATAAAACTGGCCATTTTCATGACTATTTCTAAAAAATGTAAATTATATTTAATTTAATTAATACTTAAATAAAACTTTATTAACATTACAATGATCAATTCTATCTCAATTATTGATTGTTGCAATTCAACAAAACATGCTTATTTGGGGGCTTAGCATCTGTGCAGTGGTATATCGAATATACATTTTTGGATTATGCTATTTTAATAGAAGGCTAGATCATGCTACTTCCAATGCCTTTGGGTTGACATATATTTATTGTGTGGGTACTTTAAAATATTTATGAAATATTATTTCTTTCATAATTTCTTTCGATGGCGGTGAAATTGTTTAAAAGATTTGACAACAATATACCTGATAATGTGGTATAGATAATCAAACAAAATCTTATAGATTTATTTATTGTACTACAAAGTATCACGAAAACATTGTGGCCGGTTCGAAGAGGTCAGAGTTACAAGTTAACCCTTTAAAAGCTTAATTTTGAACTCGTTTAAAACGTTCAAAATACTATCTATACATATGCTGATCGAACGTCGAATCTTTGAAAAGGACACCGAAACGTTCGAGAATAAAACCGTTCCACCACCATCCCTGCTCACGTAGTTTGACGCGTATGTAATTGGGGCGCAGAGGCACGCTAGCAACAACAACATTATCGGCGAGAGCGGGTCTCTGGCGCGGCGGTACGCGCGGCCGTCCCGCGAGCGCGACCTCAACGCGAACCAGCCGCGCACGCACACGCACACGCACACGCGCGCGCGACACGACAACACCCTCGACATTATCCTTAAACCCCTCATAGAGAGCACGCAGTAAGTAAACCGGCGCTCCATTCGGATTATTCAGTTCACTTGTCATAAATGTTAAAACATTCGATGTGTATTGTCGGGGTATTGTTATATTTATTCTGCCGGGGTTGTGGATGATTTCATCTGAGTTTCCACGACCTCGGCGAGTAGCGCGGGAAGACGGTGGAGTTTAGTCAGTAGGTCAAAGCCTCCCTAGGCAGTGGCAGTCCAACATAACTCACGGCCTTTCCCCGGGCCGTGGTTATACATGAATATTCTCCTCTTAAAAAAAAAGTTGTGTTTATTGAAATAACTTATGAATTTTATACATTTATACGAACGCTAGTGAACTACGTAATCTGAAACATCTCTGTGTCGCATCGTAGCGGAATGTTTAGCTGCACGCATTTGTTCGCCCCGTCCCGGTTTGAAGGTACTTTTTGTTGCATGTTTAGCGGGTGGAGGTTTAACTAACAATAATACTAACTACTAACTTTACCTCCGATTTGTGTTTACCTGTGTTAATTTGTTATGTGCACTCGTTTGTCACTAAATTGTTGTATGTGCACGTCGATACGAATTATTTGTGGTTTACGTGTTTTTTTTATAAACAGGCTTCAGAGCAACTGAATTCAGTGGACGCTGAGACCGGCTCGGCCCGAATGGATTCCACGTTTCAAACAGTCAACGGTGTCAAAACTAACGCAGCTGAAATGAGCACAGAGTTATAAACTTTATAGTTTACGAACTTTGCGACTTGTGATTTGTGAATGAAACTTGTACATTGCCTTTAAGTTTCTTTATAGATTTCTCTTAATTTAATTAAATGAACCGTTGTAGCTATTTATGTTTTGATTTTTATTGAATTACGCACCTACGTTTGTTTGTTGATGCATTTATAGGTATAAAAATATGTACAACTGTGTATATAATTAGTATTAGGTAGATACCTTTTTGTATAAACAGTACCATGTACTTACCTACTCTAAACGAATATAATAATGTAATGTGACTCTAAATTTCTTAAATGAAATAACTGATGGAATAGAAAGTATATACTTAAATTACTTGTGTGCCAAAGAGATGCGTTAGCGAAAAGATAAACATGAGAACCAGATTTTTTTGTAGTTTCTAGGCATAGTATATCAAATACTCAATTTTGTAAAAATACCAGTCAATTCCGTTAATAAAAATATATTCTGATGAGTGTAATATAAAATTTAAAATAAGTAACCTATAGTTGAATCATAGAATAATCGTAATTTTATGTTGGAAACATGTATATTATTTATTCCACTAAAAACAACGGGTATAAATGTATTTACTTACCATTGTTTTTATATACAATTATGAAATGTGTACAGTTGTTATGTAGGTTTAGAATTAAGCTGTCGGGCTCGAGAACTTTTCATTCATTGTATCATCAGAATACACAGCATTTTATTCTTGAAATAATATTCTGACTATTCTAAAGTCTAAATGGTAAAACATAAAGAACAAACTACATTTTTAATTATTACAAAATATAACTTGATCATATTTACATCTCTTTTGTATAAGTGTAATCATGTATAGATATAAGTGTAAAATGAAACAGTCAATTGGTACTGTACAAGACTGAAGACGATTTTTAACTTTCTACAATCCTACAATATCCCGATAATTTGTAACCATTTTCATCGTTCACCATGTTCATATTAAAGGTTATTATAATTTATAAAAAATACTGTGTTTCATTTTTAACAAACGGACATATTTGCAATGTTAGGCTCAAATTTTCACATTCGTTGGTTCATTCGATATAAAATTCTCATCAAACTTTCAATGAATATCCGACAAAGGTGCTATAGTCGTATTAATTAAGCTGTTTTGTCTCTGATATCGACTACAGGAGCCCGCCATTACCACTAATGAGGGCGAGTTCGAATTGTCACAGCGATTTAAATGGTTTTCGTTGTCTTCACTTTTTATGCGGGAACTTTCAAAAGTCATAACTTTAAAGACTTTACAGACACAATAGGACATGATTCTGATAAATGATTTTCGTTTAATTGTTACCTTCCTACATCTGTAACGTTTATAGCTCATCTTTTTGTTAGGGTTGTATATTTGTTCAATCTCAAACTGTTTAAATAAAAGTTGTAATATTAAATGTACTTTTTGAAACCCATTTGAGAGTTATATGAGACAATCTATCACAAATTTTTGATAAAATCTTTGAAAGCTAAAATCTGAAACTACAGATGAACATGGAAAATATATTTAAAGAAAGAACTGTGTCGTAATTAATAATTTTTACCCACGAGTAACTCACGACACGCCTACGCGATTCCTGTTTACTGTCCAAACTGTCGCGCAAAAAATATCGCACTTTCGTGTACTGTTGGAAATATCCGTTCGAGCTCAATTTGTCGGCAAAGGAAAAAGACAAAATAGGTGCGATCTCGTCTGCTAAAGCCCCGATGTCCACTATTCGACGAAGGGTGAAAACTCATTACCAGTGTTTAATGAAAGGGTTCCCAGAGCGTGTATGATTACTGGTTAATTGAAAGGCGTAAAATCAGAGGGCGGACAAGGAGACCCCGTAAATTGAAATTGCTCGTTGACGTATCCATTTTGCATGTTATAATTTTTCATAAATTTAGAAAAGCGCGAAGTCCTTTAATGAGCGAGGTGAAAGAAAGCTAATTACCTGCTATTGTAAACCATCGTTATTGCAAGTTAAAACTGGACAGTTTATTGGTTTATGAGTTAATTCAAAGATCAATAGTAATAATAAAAATCTACATTTATTCATACCTTTTATTAACTGTTGTATGAATAATAAAAATATTTTATACTCATACACCTAATATCAGAAATATTATTTATCTGCTACGAATAACAAATACTGTTATGTATTGTTATTGTTATTCGTAGTTTATCTGACAAAATAAAAATTGCATCAAAAATCAAATAAATAAAAACGAAAATATATAATACTTACAAACACAATGTTTGAATTTATTATAAAAGTACAAGCGACAGTAACTGTTTAAATACGTTTATAAAGAGACAGGGACACCTTAACCGTAATCACGCTGAGTGCTCGCCGTCATATATTAAGTTTAAAGCGCGAGATTACAGCGGAGATGCGAAATGAAAATCTGAATTTATTTTATTTCCTTGTTAACGTTCATGGTTTCTTACGGAATAAAATTAAGTTATAAATTTTGCTTGTATTATTATACATTAGAATATCTAATATTTACTCAGGTTTGAACAGGGAATATTCGACTTGATTTGTGGGCGGCAGTTAGCGAATCAATGGTTGATTGGAAAATAACACAAAATGTTGAATGACGCGATAAATAAACTTCATTTTAATTATTACACATATAATCATTGACTAATAATTGTTTTATTATAAACTAAGGACTAAGAAGTTTTAATAAAAATAAAAAATATAGTATCGGCTTAAAACATTCTCTCATCTATCAAATCTTAGAACATTATTTCGTACCATAGACTGTATTTTCCACCGAATCATTCTAATAATAGAACAGGTAGAGGTACAGCTACTGAGCCCTTTAAATGCAAGTATATTAATCTACACTAATATTATAAAGAGGAAAACTTTGTTTGTTTGTTTGTTTGTAATGAATAGGCTCAAAAACTACTGGACCGATTTTAAAAATTCTTTCACCATTCGAAAGCTACATTATCCACGAGTAACATAGACTATATTTTATTTTTGAAAAAAATAGGGTTTCGTAACATATCTTTATTGAAACATCCAAACCAGTATACCTATAAAGCTGAAGGGTTAGTTAGTTCGTTTGATATTATTTAAACTCAAATATATATAAATCTAATCGCAATAATTCAGATATTAAACTGGACAGCTATATATTTTAAAGCTGAAGAGTTTGTTCGTTTGTTTGTTTGAACATGCTAATCTCAGGAAGTACTGGTCTGTTTTGAATTCTTCAGTTTTAGGTGCCCTACAATAAAAATATTGAGGGAGATATTAGGCTTTATATGTACCACGGGCGAAGCCGGGGCGGACAGCTAGTTATATATAAAGTATTAATAAGAATCTATTCTGAGTAACATTAGTCTTAGTTAGTTAATAATTAAAACTAAGATGTCGTCATTGCGTTTTTCTGAGAAATGTCCAACATAAAGTAATCTTAATTTCTGTAAATAAATAGGTATACATAAGTAAATTCAATCGGATATGGTAGAAAGCCAACTTAATTAAACCACTATCTATAGGCATTCCATATTAAAACACAAATAGATTGTCATTGTTTTTTGCTTACATAAATAATTCGTATTTTCAATGAATACACATAATGTTAATATACTACAGGCAGAAAGTGTTAAAAATACCCCCCAAAAACTGTTATCTTTCATTTAATACGGAATAATATAAATGTTAAATAGAATAAAGTACTTCATAATTTTTTTATATGTACTTAGGTTCATTTAAAAAAAAGTTACCTTCCGAGTTCCAATCTGTCTTTTTTTGTACCGTTCCTCTAATTATGTCCATGTGTGTAGTTCATCGTCAGTGAGTGAGCAGTGTAATTAAGCGAAATTTGATTTATCCTATGATTAATCCAGAGTATGAACCCTGTCTGTCTAGTTTCATTCAAAGCCAGTTCGGCTCTTTTACACAAAGGGTTAATAAATTATATGCGAACTTTTACTTTTCATGATTATGAGATAACTTCTCTCTATATAGTCTA
Source organism: Zerene cesonia (assembly GCF_012273895.1). Classification (NCBI taxonomy): domain Eukaryota; kingdom Metazoa; phylum Arthropoda; class Insecta; order Lepidoptera; family Pieridae; genus Zerene; species Zerene cesonia. Next base: position 3,319,197 of record NC_052111.1, on the reverse strand, counting down.
CACGTTTTCAAAAAAGAAATGTTTAAAAACATTTCTATGACAACCAATTATAATTAATAAGTATGTAATATAACATGACGTGACATGTTCTTTGTACTCACAAAGAATCGCATAACAAATAAATTTATTTAAGCGGAATATTTACTTCGCTATCTTTTTAACAGCGCAAACATGTAGGTACGAGGGGGAATTTTTAACAAGTGTTTGAAGTGCAATTTTCCTTAAGTAAAATGGGCAAAACGTTTCGAAACAAGAAATAAATATACACCGTAAATGATACTATGCCAAGTATTGCGAGCAAAGCTTAGAGTTGAAAGAATTTAAAGTAATGTAAACACGAAAAGTTTGCTTTCGAGTTGAGCCAACTCAAGCCGGAAGCACATTCGGAGTCAACTGCCTGGAAAAATTAATTCGAAGCAGCCGCAGAGACGGAGGGTTAGTCCTCTGTCGACAACTTGCGGCAACCTTACCTTTTCAAGATCGCTCTCGCTTGCTATAAATGGAATTAACAGATTTTAAAATATAGCGCCTACGATATGAGACAACAAAAATTCAATCATCACTACGTAGTTCTATGTATGCTTAAATCTTTTAATTTACGCAACGGATTTTCATGGGGTTTTTTTAATAGATAGAGTGATTCAAGAGGAAGGTTTAAATATATAATAACATCTATTACTACTGCGAATTAACGCGTGCGAAGCCGCGGGCAAAAGCGAGTACCTTAATAATAAAAAAGTAAGACACAACCTTTTCACATAATATTAAGCATTGAGTATACGTAATTTAAAACCAGATATAAAAAAACGAAACAATTCTTTTAACCTTCCTATCGTATAACGCTTCTTTCATAGTTTTGAGAAATATTATATACGTAGTATGTATATATCATCTCGTATTTTATTTTCAAATGAATACTTTAAAGCATTTAGTACAGTAGTTCAATAATTTGCTGAGAGTACACATATGCGAAGGCATCGCCGTGAGTGCAGTCGCAGACAATTAGCACCCTGACAATGACATTCAAAACGTGTGCAAATAGGCAGGCGGGGGGATAACCCCTTCCCCCTCTACCACACTGTCATACGTTTTCAACAACTCGATTATGTCCCGCAATGTCATGGGTCACGCGAACTGAAACGTCTAGGTAAGACATCAGAGAATAGTGAAGTTTCTAATATTTTTTTTTATTTTAGAGTGGGCAACCGGGCCAGTCACCTGATAGCCTCTAAAAATATGTTGCTTTCTTTTAAGGGATAAGAAAAAATTAACGACGGAAATATATTGAAGGAATGTAATACGGGTTTTCGGATCTTTTATTCACCATACGAAACACATAGCATTCACATGGAAGCATTTACGCCAATCTTGTGGGAGGTGCGATATCTTTCCCAGTGCAAGATGGCCCTAATCGTACCAAAGCGTCTCGAATTCCACATAAAAAAAAACTGCCAACCAAATTCAAAATCCTGCAATACCAAAAGGACTTGGCTTATTTAAATTAAAAGAATTTGTAACCATTTAGAAGGAATGTAAACTAATTAGATGTCTTAAAATTAACAGGGGTAACCTTTTACAGGTTAAATAAAACAAGTAATTGTGATAATTTTATTATAGAAAAGGCAAAAAATATACCTGAGAATGATTAAACACAGTGGATCTTTATTAACTATGTTCTAATTCTACAATTTAACAAGTCTAGAGTTGTAAGTAAGATATACCTACCAAATTGGCTTGTAACAAATGAAAAAATAAGGTTGAGTTACTTCTTGTTGTTGATGTTCACGTACCTAAATATCTGTTTGTATAGTAGAAGTAATCTCCAGTGTAATATTTTCACGGAAACAAAATCGATAGCTATAACCACAACGAGTGCTAAAATTTTAATCCAATTAGTGCGCGCTTTTGCTTCCCTTATAAAATATTTCAACGTCGAAATTAATTTAACAATAAATTTATAACCTTCTTTAGCTTTTTCGCGGTGCTCTGTTTATCTGGGATTTTTAAGGATCGATTATTTTAATATGGTTCATTAGTAACTGGGTTTTAAAATTCAATTGACATTTCGCGTATTGTTTTTCAAGGTAAATGAAATTCATGCAATATTAACAAGCTTAATTAAATTAAAACAAGTATTCGATTGCGGTTTGTATTAAGAATTAATGGAACCCACTCCGGTTTAAAGTACTCATGTTGCTTTTGCAAAGGCGATAAATTAGACCTTTAAGCCACTGTTGATCTGAATGTAACCCTACAATATTGAATGAGCTCACCTTGTAAGAGGCTCAGTTATATCAAAGGGTGATTAAGGGCTTCACTGGAAATGACGTCTGATTTAGCTTTGTACTAACATTCTACGAATGTTCTCCGTATCGCTACGAACTAAGTCTGCCGGGACTGCGAGCGCGTGAGTATACCTGATAACCTGTCATATAACTCGGCTGAAGTTTCACGGCTGTGACTGCAAACTCGACTTAAGACGTTACGTGTAGAACTTTCTACATTAATATTCTTTGTAACAAATGATGTTGCATTCTTGCGCTCTGATTTTTACAGGAAAATGTCAAACGTAAAACTTGATAAAATGAAATAGCATTTTACTATAACTGTGCACGATAGTGTACGTTGTCGCTTTAAATAAATGGCAATTTCAATATAATGGCAATTTCAATAGGTAATACATTGCTCACAATCTATATATAAAGAACGTTGTGTTAGTTACACTATTTATAACTGAAGAACGGATTAA
>NC_052111.1:3302192-3315448 GCF_012273895.1 Zerene cesonia | reverse complement strand
GAACGGGAACATGCGAGAAAAACCCCGGGTCTAAGTTTCCTGCGACTACGCGGGCATAGCCGCGTGCGGATAGCTAGTAATGAATAAAAATAAACAATTAACAAACTCCAAGCGAATTAAAAGGAAATTCCAAGAGTGGAAACACATAAAATGTAATACGTCTAAGGAGAGAAACTACAGCTATATATAATGAAACCTATAGGTATCGATTTAATATAATATCCGGACAACCGTTTTCCCGTCTCAGAAATAACAAGCGGCGGATGTCTCGATCCTCGTTCTCTTATATCTGTTTTGTTATTAATGTCCTTATACGGATCTCCAATTATCTCGAAACTCAGCAGCCCCCGCCTGATTCAATAAGCGACTATAAACGGTGAACGTTCGTCAACACACATGAGTACATGTTGTAATATTTAATGATACAATTACCTGAAACAATCAACATACATTTATAATTTTAGCCCAAGGTTACATCCACAAGAGTGAGTTATCAAATTCCCAATATTACTAAAAGTACGTTTGTAATAAATATAATTAAATAAACATGCTTTAATGATATAATTAACTTTTTATCTCCCCTTTTATACAGAGTTGAGGAATTTATTTAATCCCTACAATCCTTATTAGGATAATAAAAAGTCATTAAATTATTGTATTGTCACCGATCCTTAATAAGTGTATGAAGTTCGAAATCTATCCGCTTAAAGTGGGTCAAAATGACATGTGATTATGAGAGTCGGTTACAGACAAACATACAGGTGAATTGAATAAAAGCGTGTTGAAAACTAGGTCCCATAACATGGAAATGTACTTCAACGTGAACCTGAAAAATGACATGACGCATGTGAAGGAATAGAGCATTACTCAGCAACAATTACTTTAGGATTTTGAAGCGAGTGCACTCTATAAAATCTACTGACTTGTCTGGTGCTAAAGAACTCTAAAATTGTCAGCAAAATGTTTCCCGTTCCACTGGCTACAAGTTTAACGTACCTCGATGTGTTTAAAAGGTTCTTAAAAAAAGCAAATTTTCCTTTATATTGATCATATTGAATTCTTATTGAACAAACGTTTACTCATTTGTGTACTTTTATGAATTTCTTATGAACTTACTCATGAACATCTATTTATGAATCGCCATATGTCAATGCCAAGCGTAAAACTCGAGAATGGCTCGACCGATTCGCCAATTTTATTTTTTTTTTTTTGATAAGGAAGGTCGGGCAGATCGCTATTTATAAATACAATTAAATATATGTTCTCAGTGACGTTGGTATATAGTGTGTACTTCAGGATAATAATTAACGCAAAACTAATTTCACATATAGTAAAAGTAAAAAGGTATTAATAATAATATTCAAGTTCGAAATATAGAAGTTTTAATGCTATAAAACCTGTATATGAAAGCATGTTACATGTTTTGTTTATGGATCAAAATCTAAATTGTTTTTATTCCACAAACATTTAATGAGACAAAGGTGGGACGGCGAATATTGGGGACTATTTTCATTTGTGACCTGTTTTCCGAGAAACAAAGCACTCTTTTGAACCGGCCAAACAGTAATAAATAATTTACAAAAGCAGTCATGTGAAAGAGAATCCCCTTTTCAGCGGGAGTAACCATGCTGTGGTTAGGTATTTGAATTGCTAATGAGTTTCCCGCCCGAATAACTTGGTGAGCAGCGTTAACTGGTTTCGTAGACACTAGATAGATACACCGTCACTTTCGTCTTGTGTGGGCCCATGTCCTCCGGCTCTCCACTCGCAACAATACCACTGGGTGCACTCGAGTTAGGAGCTCGTCTCCATGCACCCTGTTTACAACTTTCGTGTTGCTTTATTTGAATTGAAAGACCGAATTTTCGGAAGCTTGCTACATATCGTGCAAATATTGCTATATGAAACAAAAATTATTATTGGTAGCAAATAATTAGAATTCTTTATATGGTTTTTGCGCGGCTGAATATTTACAAAAGGCTATCAAAACCAGAGCGTTCATTAAAAAGTTATGCTCCGATAAAAGTATATAACGATACATACGGATCAAGTTACGTACTTAATTTCGAACATCCGCGTTATTTGAATTTTTCTTGTGCTTAATATTTAAAAAGTAAAGTTGCTGTGATTCTTGTTAAACTAATTACTGATCTGGTTTATAAGTAATAAACTGAATTTTATCATGAATAAAGGCTTTAAATAAATCACTTTGATGTATGCTGAACAATAGTCTGTGGGTAAGAGGCGGGATGCGGTCAGTGTCGTGGAGTAATTAATTGCAAATTGTGGTAATTGCCCCGTCTAGGTCTGCCGGCACTCTCGGTCCCGTTCCGCGCTGCTCGAACCATATTATTGAGGGAACACAGCAGTGTCCCCGAAACACGTGTAATTTCGCTGACAAATTTATTATGAATGAAACATTGGTTGTATCATATCGTAGGTATACATTGTAGTAAGAAATTGTAGACCCTATATTGATTGCGGACTGTGAAAAGCTTTGTCTCTTCTAGGATATTGGAATTCCTTTTTGAAGAACCATTGAATTGTATAGCTTTTTTAAAGTTTACAAGTAGCGACTTTTTCGATTTTCAAGAATTCTTTTTTCGATTTAGTAGTATTAATCATGGAAGTAAATATATAAATAGTCGTAAACACACCTAAATTAATGTATAAATATAAATATATCTCATTTGCGTTTCTGTAACCTAAAAATATAATAAAACTTTTAAATAATAAATTGTGACGATTATAAATTTGTATAAAATATTCTTAATTTTCCATATTGGGTGCAAGTTTTTACACAGCAAATTACTTTAATACGTTTTATGGACTATGAATGGTAAGTATATAAATTAAATTACTTCACAAACAAATATAATGCTGTATTCACGGCATTTACTATCTTAAGTGCCTCATTAGAATAACTTCGGCAGTTAAGAGAATTTATGTTCCGATAAAGCTGTGCATGAAAATGTTCGCTGACAAAACATAACTACGTCAGAATGTCCAAAACAAAGTAATAGAAGGAATCTCTAATTGGTGCAGAGTTCCGCTTCGTATTGCAATACCTACAGTCAAATACATTGTAGCTCCAAATCCATAAAACCTTCCGTAGTTTTATATTGAATTAAACCAGCTTTAATTGATTAGTCTGCTGCAGTTGGGTTTCAATTAGACAAAGTCAACATCCCATGCAAAGTGGACCTAATTGATTTCTTTCTGCATGAAAACTTTCAGTATTTAATCAAATGACCACCAAGTTAATATTGATTTAGGTGAATCATAGAAAATGGAACCAAGCAGAACTTTTAATATAATTAATATCTTTGCGACAGTTATCGGAGCTTTTACTAACTATCAAGTCTAGCTAATCTAACTAGCTGTAGCTTGCCTGCTCAATTCTTGTTCAATCAAATCCAAAATATTAGTAAGTACGTTTTGAAATTAAAAAAAAAATTTTCGACATTAGTGCTTTGCAACGGCACGTGACGTGCGTATTTATATCGCTATAAAAATAAAACCTTTCATTGAAATTCATAACACGCAGTCCATTCCATAAAGCTTTTCCGATGTTTATTAATTTCGTATATAAATTAATACCCGTGCGTCTAAACGATTATTGAAATGGTTAGAAGATTGAAATTTGAATTACTATTATCTACGTGTGTATGCGAGGGCGGATCATTTTAGACAGAAACCATTTCAGAGTCGCAGTTCTACTGGAAAATCGAATTGTTACGTTACCTGTGTAATATGTCTTGATTAGTATATATTGAAGTTTGAAAATTATGTTGACTCTGATGTCATTGTTTCAATATTTTCTTATGATTACTTAACTACTTAATTGCTTAATTTTGTAATGACTTAGATAAATAGGAAACAAAGGAAAGTAACAAATAAAAAGGATGTTAGAGAATGAAAACATCAATTTCTATTTCGCTATTAATATTTCTGATATTGTATTTCATTAAAAGCCATATTTAAAGTCATATAGGTACATAATCACCACATGCACGGGCAAGATAGCAGTTCAGCGCAACGCATGAAAAAGGAGCAAAACTGTTACAACGAAGCGCTTTAACCGCGCAGGTTTAACAGTTTAAAAGACTATAATAATGGCTTTTAGCTGGGAAAAGTACAGCGAGTGGATGTCAGCCTCCGCCGTGAAACTTATTGCAACTTGTTTACTCGACGTCTTCAGCACCCTTTGTTCGACTCTAACTTCACAGACGACTGCGGACAGTAGGTACGCCTTGTGTAAATACAATTTACATTTATTACACAAGCTTCAGTCCTGCATCAAAATTTGCACATTACGAAAGTTTCATTAAAAGTACGCTTCCATATTGAAATACGTTGACTATAGAAGCGTAAATATATTAATAGCAAAATTGCGTCTAAGACAGGCAATTAATACATCGGAATAAGAGGATATGATTTAAAGTGTTATTTTTACCATCCAGTTTGTAATACTTTGCTATTATTATAATCGAGCAACTGAGCATCCGTTTGAATAAATTGATTACTATTATTTATGCCTAATTGCTAAACTTTGCACGACTGAGTAGTAAGTAGATGTACACAAAGGATTCAATATATGTAGTAAAGCTCAAGAACATAATATTGGCTTAAAACGACAAATATCAAGCCCTTGGAATAAGTAATATCTATTATTTGTATAAGGTATACTTATTTATATAAGGTACATTTTTACATTATATTGCCGACTAAATCTTTAAATCAATTTCAGTAATTAATAACTTCTTAATTTCAAATAGCTCTAAACTTTCATTTAAAACATAAAACGTAAACGATACTTTCTTTCATTAAAAAAAAAGGTTTTCACATTTCTTTGAAACGTACAATTGCTATTACCACTTCATTCGATGGGAGGTGCGATATCAAAGCAGCTTACAAGCGAAGGGTAAATTTATTAGTAGTAATAAAGCTAAATCAATCGTATTGGAGCAAAGGGGGATCTCGATAACTTTATATCGGTCAACTCTTAGTAATTCCATGTCCCCCAATAGGACTAATCCTTATTTACTGTAGCTTACAAAGCAAATTAGTATCGCGTATTCTCCACGCCGGGCTGAATGGTTTTTATTTCTTGTTTGTGTTACGGCGCTACTTTGAATCATAGAACAAATTGTAAATGGATCGTGTAATTAAGGGGGTAATGTTTTCACTCGCAACTTGTGAATAAAGTAGAAAAAAACGTACACTGTAGCATCGTGTACGGCTGATACAATAAATGGGAAAAAGACGCGCGCACTGATTAATTAACTCGCTAAAAGAGCAATCGTCTTTTATGTTCTATTGTGTATCCGTTATGGAATATGTTTATCTTTGGGTTATATTTTGTTTTTATCGTTGTATACTTAGGATATACGTTACGTTAACTCGTACAAGTTTAATATATGCATTTTTTATCGAACAATTACATAATTACACAGCACCTAATCATAATTAAATAGATATATACATGATGTACTTTAAGTTGTTACACATAAGTTTTACGTTGTAATATAACCCGCAGCCACAGATAGCTCGTCCGTGATCTGTCACTTGCGGGTTTGTTTACAAACGAAAATATTTCCAAGGGCTAAATCACTAGAGCACATTTCTCGGCTGGATGCTCAACAGAATCGCCATAATGAAGAACACTTGGCGGCACCGCTGTAGCTCCGCTTAACTGGATGGTTATTTTAGTTTATTCGCTCCGAGAACCGGCGCAATCTGTTTCAAAAAGACGAGTTTTATCAAGATAACAAACTTTTAACCTCCTTCATAGTAACTATGTAGCCAGTTCAATCTCTTATCATTAACTCAATCAAATTAATTGTATTTTGAAACTTTCCATCCACTCGTGGTTTTACACAAATTAATTTCAATGGCTCAACTATTTAACCCCTTTACTTGCTATTGCAATTTAATATCACATTTAAATTTTACACACTTTTATAAACTACAAAGGGTAAATATTATAAAGATCGTTACATAATTCCTTGAATCTAAGCAATTATAACCCAAACATATGAATTGTGCGACTTTATTTTCGGTAAAATAATGAAATTCTATCGAAGATCATAAATTTTTCGTCCGATCGTTTAAGTGTAGATACATAGAAGCTTAATCTACTTTATATACCTATATGGGTATCATAAATAACATAATGCAGCACTCACCACAGTTACAAATTATAATGTCTAAAGAATATCCACAGTTAAATATAACTTTTTTAAAATGATAGATTTTAGTATTTACCTCTGAACGAGGGATATATAAAGCTTAGTGGCAAGTGAATAATATATTGCAATATATGCTTCGTGAAGCATAAATTGCAATTTTACCACCTGGTTTACCTGAAAAAAAAAAAGATTTTCCCTTTAGTGTGGCTTTCCGTGGTCCATTTACTTTGTTACCTATTGATGATGTTTAATGGATACAACAATTCGGATATGAATCACATAGATATTATTTACACATATATTAGTTTTCATCTATATGTGTATAGTGTATATGTCTAGTGAGATTCAGATATTAGTGTATCGGATATTTAGCCTTCTCGTGAAAATTCCTCTTTGTTTAATGAGATGTTTTGGAGCGCAAAATTAACGTTCGCTCATATTAGATCTATGAACCTACCTTTTATTAGATAACTTTATGTGAACAATATTAATGTATATTGTTTCATAAGTATTTGTTTTTATTGCCTAAATCATAATATTATGCGTAGCCTGAAAGCTAATATTGTGATATTGTTTAATCTTGATATTAAAATTTTTATAACGCTAATATACGAAATTAAGAAATGCACGGTGCCTTCATTACTGTTCTTCTGGAAACAGTTTCACTTTGTTCTCAAAGAAAATAATCAGCACCTTGGCGAATGGTAAAGAAATAGAATTATAGCAATATTAAAATTAATTGGAAATTCCTCTTGGAATTAATCTTGGAAATTCCAATAGATTTTTAGTTCCTTCGAGCCGTCGCGTCGTCTCGTATAATCGCTAGATTGTACGTTAAATAAATCTCCATCTATATTTATAGTATATTAATTCAAGAAAATTGCGATACGTATTCCTTGGCCCAGTTCGCAGAAACGCTATCTAAACAAATAAGAATAACAAAGTATCTGTTACGCAGGGATAAGCCACCAAACGGCCAACATTCAATTCGCCGGTGCTATCTGATAGATCCACAAAAAGATTGGCTTAAGCCTCAGATTTTGTGTTGTATGGGAAAACCGCCGCCCGCAGTCTACGATTTGTACTGGGATATTTTAACATCTCTATGTGCGTCCAGGTGTGAATTGATTTCGACGAACACTTTTATGATATTTTATTTGTAATCTTTCATGCTCGACGACAGCTAAGCCATTTGCGTAATGCATAAATTGTGCATACATACATGAAAACACACAGGTTTAAAGACTTTTCTGTGAATTTAAAAAATATGCTAGAATTATCATTTCTTTCGCGTGGGTATCCATACATCTAATCCATCTTAACTAGCCAATATAACATTTTCATTAGGTATGTCTTCAGAAAAGTATGAAGCATAATTTTAGCGAGGTATATTTCCATAAAATGTAATAACTTCTTTGACTTGCAAAAGCTGAAAACGTGTCGTCTATATCAAAATATCTGCGAGGCGCGCTTGAAGTTGAAGTTAAAGAACTTAACTTGGAAGGAGCGTCATATGTTTCAAAGTAATATACTTATCCCTTTATTAATAGAGATTTTCCTCGGTTCGTCAAACAAAGTCACTTATTTAATATGATATTTTGTTTTATTTATTTACATGTCTGTTCGATTGAACTTTATTCTTTAATCGTTATTCTTCTATCTTCTTTCTTTATTCTTCTATCTTTATCAGGCAACCAGGACAAAAGGTAAGAAGGTATTTAAAACTTGTTACGAGAAACAAATAACAAGATCATACTTGGCATAAATAAATACGAAAATAATTGTAACTAATAAAATAGGTTGTTACATAGAGATAATAAAGACGTCATTACGTATTATTGACACTCCGAAGTTCAATTGAAACTTAAAGGCCCACTTTTTATACTACTTTAAATAAAAGTAAAAGCATCCAGTATACACTTCCGCCCAAATCTTATTGAGTAAACGATAAACGAAAAGTAATAAGTCTAATGCCAACGCAATGCGATGGAATCGAGAAAACAGAATAAAAAGTAGGATTTTCTAAATCTCAGTCGTAGTCATAAAGCAGGCACTATCATAACCGAAGCGATCCTATTTGGGAAATACTCAATAGAAATGAGTTCGCCGCCAGGCAGGCGGCCCAATGAGGAGCACGAGCTCAGCTCATTTCAGCCTGTTTGCTAGAGTAGCGATAACCTATCATTGAGTATACTATTTGAACGTGATCCCGCATTTCATTACTCGAAGGGATATAAATTAACATGGAATATTGTGGCTGATTATACGCCATTAATTATTTCATATCGTATTAAAATAAACGCGTAGGTATCCATGTGATATGTGGATATTCGAATAAACGTAGGTGTATTATTACGCCGTGTTAATTTTGCATTAAAATGCTAATACTTCTTGATTCTATCAGTAAACAACAATAGATAGCATTGGCTCATAATTTCTCATCAATTAGCTCTTTGATGCCATTAGACAATGAGTGAATAATATTGTAGAGCAAATTCTGTTTAACAACTTATATTGCCTATTTTACTATTATTATTTTACGAATATTTGTTATATCAAACAAACAACGGTTAAATGTAAAGTTAAAAAACCAAAAACGCTTATTTTGCCATATTTTTGTAACCTATTAATAAATCAATAAGAGTTTTATTTGGGACCGCATCCGATCCAGCTTCACGAAAAATTCCGTTTATTTTTCTGTTTTTCACTCCACATAATTATTAAGAGCATTTATTTTTATACATCGTTTGAAGTGGACACATTACAGAATTGATTTAATTATGAAATACATATTAATAAACAGAGCAAGATGACGATGCGTGAGATATATTAATTTGTTTTGCAACTGGTACAATTAATGTAGATGTGTTACGCGTTGCCTTAATTAAAACAATTGTATTAGCAGCGGTTCGCTTTGTTCCGCACCGCAGGCCTCCTTTGCAATCAGATAACGAAAATGTGCCCATATACATACATCCACCACCTCATCAACGCTTCCTTCGTGACACGCCGAAAACGTGAATTATATATCTTATCACGTTTTATTGTACTCAGTATGATATCTGCTTTCAAATGTCACCTACAACAATTAAAATTATTTTTATAATATGCTACTTATGGGCATACGATTTGATAGATGATTTCATGATATACCTACAATATAAGAGATTCTATACAATTTATTTGTTTTTTTCAATCTACGATTAGCTCAAAATTGTTCAAATGCAGCCTTATCTCTGAACAATGAAAACAAAACATTCGGTTGTATTTGTGCAAACAATAAAGGGAAAAAACATAACCATTTTAGATTCACAAATACTCTGGCAATGGATCCCTTGGGTGTTTATTTAAAATAAAATTTATTTTTATGTCTTACCATGAAATATGTATGAAGCTTAACTGAAAAACTAATTTAATTAATTTGAAGGCAAATTCACCTATATAAGAATAACCTTTCAAAAATTATATAGAGCAGTATTTTTTTTAATGTAAATTTATATGTTTGTTACCTTAATTTATACATCGACGCAAAGTCAATAATAAAGAATTCGTTCCCGACGACAAATATTGTAAATAATAGAGTTGCAATAAAATAGCTGCACGTGTGCCTTCTCCTACATTAATATATTCCATTTAATAAAAGTAAGTACAGCACAGTTGATCGCCTTTTTAATCACGTTTTGTTAAAATTACATTTATAATTCATCTGTGTCATATCGGATGCGAGAAGCACATTTTTTGGTCGTCACTTCAATAAATGACAAAGAGCACGGCTCAAATATAATTTCGGTTCAACGGGTTTGGAACTATCTGTAACGCATATAATTCGGGCTCTTCCTTTGATGTGAATTTCAATGGTACTCACAAAGACCGCAGCTCACTTCATAATACAGTAATACCACAGATAATATAATACGTGTACATGACGTATACAAATGCAGTAATAACGTTGACCAATCAGAAAATTACAATGAAGACAGTGATTTTACGACCAAATTTAATTATCAGTTTAATTTTCAACTAATATTGTAAAAACTAGAATTGGAATGATGTCTAAATTAAATTATATAATATCTATTATACCTTTGGCGGCCTTTTATTCCAAGAGTTCAGTGCAAAGACAGGTCGGTAAGCCGATAAGTGAATAGATAAGCGAAAGATAAAGGACACAGTACTCATTGTTAGTGAAAATATAGAGGGAGACGTATTTTTATGCTTGCTTTTCTAATAAATTTCTCCAAAGAATAAAGAATTAAATCATGTAACAGCTGATACATAGAAATTTATTATTTAATCGCAAAAATTAATATTTTACTCATAAACACTTACATGACGTCATTCTAAAAGCATCTCATCAGTACCTTCTGACATAATATCTGTGCCTATATATTTACCAAATATATAATTACAGGAAATAACCACTAATAAATTGTTTCAATGTTTGTCCATATAATACAAAATTAATAATACGTCTTGATCCGAAATCGATTATAGAGTGGAGTACAATAAATTTCGAGTAAACTAAATCAATTTTCACACGAAAATAGAATATTTAAGTTCAAAGGTACACCTTCAAGAATAGAATAAGCCTAAATAAGAAATTTTGTATTTATATACGCAATATATGTGAATCACAGGATTTCTCTCGCATGATTTCCCTTGAGCCATCAAACATCACATACATAGACTTCTTTCGCTATCTTATTTCGGAATAAAAGATTCACTATCTCCTATACATGGATAAATTGTTACCTTAACGATAATAATTATAATATATTATTATAGTGGCAATATTTTTTAGAAATCGCGTCTATCTATAACCATATTATAGACAGATTAGTAAGGCAGGCAGGCAGCAGCATTCAGGCAGGTGTGGCGAGACATGAGTTCGGGTTTAATTTCAAATGCGCACGTATATTTGAAAGGATAAGCCGGTTTATATCCTTTATATTAAATTTAGTAAATCATAATTTGTATCCACGAGTGCATTTAATATACAAAGTTCTTAAATTACTTTACTAAGAGTAAAATAAAATGATTACGAAAAAGTCGTGGCTATTTTTGAATTAAAATATTTATGTGTGTATATGAACGTAATTATTAACAAAGATTCTAAATGTGTATTTTATCAATCTTAAGCGTTTATTTGAACTTTGTTCGGATCAAAGGTTTAAAACATTAGCAGTTTTTCGTGAATCTATAGAATAATCTTTACGCAAAATATCAAGATTACCAACAGGGAATACCATGTTCCTTTGATACGGCTAAGTGGACTGGGAATATATATACCTAATCGTATTAACAACATTAATACACCCCTATAGAAGACTTGGAATACACATCTTTCAATATGAATGTTAATATCGTTTTTAAAAAGACAGTACCAAAGCTTTAAGAAATAGTAATTCTGGTTGAAAGTAATAAAGTATAAGAATGAGGCAATATGGAAAGCATATGCTCATATGAAATCGATTAAAAATCAATGCCCATTTGTAATATCGCCACATTAAATAATATTTAAAAACATTTCATCCTCAATGTTCAAATTATTTTTTGTAGATTTACGACATTTACTAGGCAACAACAATTGACGTAATATCCCAAAGCTCGATAAATTTATATTGTATGTGGCATTGATAATAATATAATATTATATATATGTCGTTCCGATACGTTAATAAATGCGTTTACTTCGTTACGTGAGATCGTCACCCCTTCACTGTTTATCCCCACTCATAGCCTTTGTACTACATAAAGCCTTTGATGTAATTGTCTACCCAACAATCACATTTCCCAAATATGCCTTTGTACTAAACTGAAACTGCAGAGAAGTGTTTAAATGTTTTGTGAATTTGCAAAAGCGGATACCTAATATACCTACGAGTATAAAACTAATCCCAGTTATATTATAAAAAAAGATTATGTTCCCCGAATCCATTTTAAATTTACTATCATAACGTAGAAGCCAAAATGCCAACCAGATTTAATTTAATATACGGAGCACAATTTCCTATAGTAAAACACTCAAGTTATTGGAAAATCGAAGCGAATATTGAATGTAAGTAGGAGTGAGACGACATCTGGTACCGACCACACATCGCTAGCTTATTGAAAGTTATTTTAAAGTCATCTCGAGGGACCCATATACGTCTAAGACTTCGTATTAAGTCCTGTTTGCAACTTCCACGTATTAGAGTAATTGCTAGCTAGGTTCTTGATCCTTTCAATAAGCTTTGAGTTAAAATATAAACTTAATATTTGTTTGTATTTTCAATATCGTACCCACAACTTTACCTTATAACGCATCTTAAACCCTAACGTTAAAATACACGGCATACATTAAATTAAAGTGATGAAAACAAAATTGAAATTTTAAACTGCATAGTGCACGCCGCAGTCTCTAATCATACTATACATAAAAAAGAAACTAATAATAGTGAATAGAGAACGCAGTATTGCAATTATTAAAGTGAGCTTTTATTTTTTATACAGAAGCGTATAAATCTGTGAAAACGAAAGAGTGTCTGTGAAAGTTGATTGGTGGTCCATTAGTGCAGTCGCTAATTACGGATCAACTGGGCAAATCCGCGGTCGACCGTTGGTTTTCCAGTACCAAACGCTTTTACTAATAATGTCGTTAGCGCTGTAAATAAGAGGCTTAGCGTCCACCGCAACAGCTTCCGTTCTATTGTTTTTATATGACATTATAGACGAGCAGATTTGTTACCAGATGATGATATAATTTATACATTATCATACAAAAGGTGTGTCATATCATACAAATTGCCGTGTGGTGCCGGTTTAGAATAGCACCACCCCATCTCTACCTGTGGGTGTCGTAAAAGGCGACTAAGGGTTCCTACATGCAAACGGGCAGCAGCGTTACGCATGTTCTCCCTCACCAACAACTGCGCTCGCCAACCCGCCTGCCAAGCGTGGCGAGTATGGCATATTTCCCCCCAAATATTCATTCCATTATGAAAAGAAATTCCATACAAATTATGAAAAGTGCAACAATAACCAGGCCCCTAGTACCCGGCAGCCCCGCTATTCCTGGCTACGGTA
>NC_052111.1:3290360-3301192 GCF_012273895.1 Zerene cesonia | reverse complement strand
GGTGATCGGTCGTTTTGGAAATCTTTGGGGGAGGCCTATGTCCAACAGTGGACGTCCTAAAAGGCTGCAACGACGAACGACATACAAAAGGTTTCGTTTACTTCGTTTCATACATTTTGTTACAATACGCTGTTAGTAGTGTGTCGAACACTTGGTTTTATAGTGAATCTGCCCTCTGCAGAGCTTAAATAAAATGAAAAAGGAATAACTCCTAATGAAATCTAACTTGGTAACTTTTTTAACCATTATTATGAGAATATTATATCGACGACGAATATAATCGACGATCAATTTTGATCACAATAATACTATATTAATCAAGTAATAAACTTATAAATATCAGCATTGTGTTAATTTTCAAAAATGCTAATCCATTATAATTCATTTCTTAAATTATAAGTTAATTGTAAAATTCTTTAGATAAACTTTGACGAAATTGTCTATCATTAATTTTGAATATTTTTAACATGTATTTTCAACACATTGAGCGTTCAACACTGTGAGCGGTTGACCTAGCGCATGCCCTTGAATTAGGAGTAGCACTCTCCAAATCTCTTTGAATAGCATCCGTCCTTTTATTCAAAGTGTCCGTCATGTCTGCAATAGAGCTTTGTGAGCCCCATATACGCAGCTTAGTTACGTCAAGTTTAACAATTTATACGTAGCGTTTGGTTTGCACTAGCAAATTTTATAAATTTAGATATAAAAGACGTTTCAATAGTTCAAAAGGCGAACGAAATGATAAATAATTGGTTTAAACAAATCATATGCATTTGTTCTATTACAATTGCGATACAAGCCTTGTGGTAATAAAAGTATTAATACCGAATGTATCCTATACGTTGATATATAATGTTATTTAATCATGTAAATGAATTTTAATGCAACACGAAAAAACATCATGTATCTATGAGAAATTTTGAAAGAACAGAAAAAATTTGATCACGAGGCAGGATTCGAACCTGCGTTTCTTGCCTAACCGTAGCAACGCCTAGCCTCTCGGCCACCCGTTATCCCGCCACAGTAATCGAATTTCTTCTACTCTTTCGGTTTCACGTGCCTAAGGGGCACCCCACTTTGCTATAAAACATTTCAATGCTATAAAACTAAAAATTAAATCATGTATCTATTTCAAAACTATTCAGTCTTTTATTATCTAACACGTTTATTTGATCAATTATAATACTCATTCGCTTAAATCTTCTCTAGTACTCTACTAAATTACAATGTTGGGCGCAACAACTAATTAAGTAACTACACTTTACGTTGTTCGTATTTGGTACTACGTTAGGGTAAGAAAATAAAACATTGTTATAGTCCAGTCCGTTAAAACATTACCTTTTACTCACAAAGATAAACACCGTTGGAATTAAACTTAGACAAACGAACATCGGTGTTTACGTCGGATCTTAGTACTATGAAACAAACGGTGCCTTGTTTAAACCGTCGCTGAAATCTTAGAGCATTGCAGATGCGACGCTAACTAATTGTTACACTGACAGTTTCCACCTCCAAATCCTAAACCAAATGGCAACGCTCTAATTAACGAACTGTTAGTTAAATTAATCTTAAAGTAATTCACGAAAGAAATTTTATGCATACATTTTATGTAGGGTTTTATAGACCGTATGATTTATTACCTTACTAGTTTTCATTCTATGAAAAAATAGAAATATGATACGGTAGCGATTCGGCTAAATTTTCATCAGTAAAAAAATAAACCGCGAGTTAATTGCCTTTTGGTAAAAGTAATTATGTAAATTTTCACTGGCAGCCATGCAAGGAAAATTCTGAACAAACAAACATACGGATAGAAATTTAATAAATATTAAATTTTACATATATTTTATCCCTACACGTTGTATTCAATACGTTCAAATTAACAAACCATTTAACGAACATTTCTTTCCTACTCCGATGTGAAAATTTCATTATTAATTTATCACGGACAACGGTCCGAGGTGATCTGAACTTGTCCACTATTTATCAAAGGGCCAATACAAAAGTTTGTTGAAAGAGTTTCCTGAAATGGACCCTCATGTCGTCCCTCCTCGAGATTGATGGCTTTACTGAGTCAACACTCTACATTGTTCTTTTAAATCCATTCTTCGCTTTCTTTTAATGTCATTTTAATTACACAAAAAAGGTAACTAAAATTGTCCGAAATAAAATAACAAGAGTTCTATTTGAATAGCATAAACCTCGTATAGGAATTCTAAGTCTAACATTACGACGTTCGATTTCATAGATATCTAACAGAACGTATGAATAATTCAAACAAAGCGTGGCGTGAAAGAGCCTCAAAGGAAAGACGAGCTGCTATTAGAGTTTAAAATTGCTGGTGCACTCGTATCCCCGCACTATGGCAAAGTAAGAACGATTTAGTTCAAAAGCTATTCTCTCGCCGCGCTGCAAATTGTTAAAGTATTATAACTGATACCTGAAAACATGAACAAGTTCCTTCATATAACTCGACATTACCAAGTACATACCTGCTTGATTAAAATCTGTAACTATTTATATGTTTGTGTGAATAAAGAATAACATAAAGGGTCGATATCAATATCATAAAATAATAATAAGAAAACAGTTTTAATGCTTTAATTTTACATTTCATAATATTCTTATACTTTACTTGAATTTAATATCTTCATCTGGAGTTTAGAAAATAATATACAAAATCGTTTCTTAATTTCTATACATCATAAATATTTGATTTAGTTATGTTTTTATATTTGACGATAGTGTGCTTTGAAATATAACTTGAGCAATATTGCCGCTAAATGATGACATATGGGCTTGACATTTATTTTTTTCGTTGCATCGTCAGCGATTAAATGTCCCTTTTTTTTATTCGAAGCCCCCACAGGTTTCCAAAACAGTTTTGTTAAGTTACAACATATTATTATATTCTAGTAATATTATTCAAATTTTACTGCAAGCCCGAAACGGTCGATTGGGTTGATTATATACATCTTGATTAAACGTTTATTCATTCATCAAATATGTACTAGATAGTTTGTTTTTTTATTCGTACATTTTATTTGTTGTATGTCTTTGTTTTCCCAACATGTTACGAACAAGCCTCATCTACGAACGTTTATGCTTTACCTTTCATGATGTGAAGATTTATGTTTTTCACGCGTGCCCTCCTCTTTCATGTGACTGTCACACATAAATATTCATTGATGAAGATATTTATCATTCGTATTTTTCCTTCGCGCTGTGTAGTAGCTATCTAAATATGAAAAAAATCTAGTGAATAATATCTAATTTACCATTGAAGAGTAGAAAACAGAATATTGTTTTTTTTCTGTCAAAATTGTTATATGTATAATGTTTTTATGTATATTATTAATAAATTAATATAACTCTTAGTATCTATAAAGTTTATCAATACAAATTTATATACCTAGGTACTCGTATTTAAGTGTTTAAACTTGACCCACCGAATCCAGATTTAATGGATTTCATTTCATTTGATTTATGAATTTTATAAGAGAGAAAAATCCTTATAATTTTAACAGATTGTGGTCCATTCATTTGTCGGGTGTACTAATCGAATTTTCGTAAATCTTTGTTTGCAGTTTACTCCCTACTGAGTCGTTATGCCACGGGGTTCCTGAGTGGCATCGCTTTTTTGACCCACGCAGCCACACATCATGGTCTTGCCTAGCTGCAAATTTTTTGTTTTTATTATTTTCTACTTTATTCTCTTCTATTGCTCTCTATTATGATCTGTTATATGTGTGTAACGTTTTCTCGTTTTTTCTCCTTTCTTCGTCTTCTTTTAAAAACGAATGAAATGTTTATTGGAGTAAAATACTCAATACAGAATTAAGACTCCTACATTCATTAAGATGGCATTACAAAATTCCACTGTGTATAATAATAATAAGTTGAATTGATACAATCTTCGTTTCTGAGATACCCACTACTGAATGCTTACTTAAAATCTATAGAAATCTAAGATTAAGATTTTACCACCTGCACAATTCATTTTCCATACATTTTTATTGTATTATCAAATTTAACGTTTAAAGTATTTGGTTAGTAGATATTAAAGAATTGTAACTAAAATTTAAAACAGATATTTGATATAAATTTTACGACTGTGCCATTAACTCCCAGCACCGAAACGCGTATCTACTTAGACGTCGAAATTTCCAACACCAACATTCAGTATTACGTTGTGCTGTATTAGCACTAAGCACCACAAAATATTTCCAGTTTTCCTAAAATCCCAGTTATAAATAACATATAAATATAATGGTAAATATAAGCCTGTAGCACTTAGACATCACGTTCCTGCCCAACGGTGAAAGCATTTTTAAAATCAGTCGTATTCGACTGCTAAACAAAACAACATTTAATTATAGTAATTAGTATAGACAATAATAAATAATAAAATTTCTAATAGACTGAAATACTTGTTTACCATGGCGTATCAAATATTTGTTTATTTTTATTTATTTATAATTCCTTAATAAAATTGTACGTAATATTCTGTAATATATAACATATCGTAGGCGGCCACTTAGTAGTGATCTTTTCCAAGCAACCAAAGCATAGCCAACTGAATTGAATATAGTATTACATGAAAAAGAATCAGTATTAGTTTTAATAAAGCAGAATAGAAAATAATATACCTAGTAAGTATATTACCTACCAGTAAGTGTATCTTATTTTTACAATAGCTTAATGAATATGAAATGGATTTTGGGTTGTAACAAAGGAATGCTAATGGGTTTTAATAGTATAATGGGCTTAATAGCATTGTATTAGAATAGTGCCGTGGAGTGGCAATCTGCGACACGCTATAAACTTGGCAGCTTGATTAATATTACAATACATTATAATTATTGTAATGTTTAGCTTTCTATGTTAATGTAATTTGTTAGTTGGTCAGAAAAGTGTTATTGCTTGGGATTATTTTAACTTCATATCCCAGGAGAAAATGGAGTAAGTGAATGAGTTCCATTTATTAATTAAATGTTAAAGTTTACTTGGAAAATGGAATCGGAATATACCTAACATAGGTACGTAGCTACTCGTGCTTTGCGTCCACACCTATGTTAGCCAAAAACTTATTTATATTGAAATCAGTTTTCAAAAATGAATTAAATCCATTACAATATCTCCAAATATATAATTTTGAATCTTTTTCTTTTAAGATATTCCACTCTATGTTAAATTATAATGTCATGAGAAAATATCTAAATTCAATAAATCAGTTTGGGTTCATTATATTGTCTTTTCGTTAAAGGTAATAAAATAATTAAATAAATCTATTTCTTAATGCGTTATAAATTACAGACATAATGCCATAACATTTATACAATAAAGACAGGTAGGTACTTTAAAATGTTTTCATTACGTTCCTACTTTAATCTAGAGTTTAAAATACGTAAGAAACTGGTAACTATTTAATACATTAGATAATCTATGCCCAAATCTAGCACATAGTATATCAAAAACACTAAATTTAAATCCGTTATTTAGATTTTAGATGGATCTTGTCTGTTATTGAATTTCTAAGGTCTTCCCCTCAGCTTTAATAATCTATATCCCTAAAATGAAAACTGAATCTACTTCGTACTGGAAATGTTTGCGTATGGAAAGCCTGAAATAAGCTTAACGGAAAGTACGAAATTGGCTTGCGTATGTCGATATTATTTAATGTAGTGCTCCCTCAGGCTTGTTTGTCGACTGGAAAATATTTATTATACTGTACCTACGTTTGTATTATACGTCTCTTTTAACTAAATTGATATTTTTTGGATCTCATCAGTTTTATTAAAGTAATAGTATAAATTGAAATATCAGAAAAATACGACCAATCTATGTAACTGTTTATTAGAAATTGCTATTAAATATTTACATATTTAACAATTTAATGTACCATACCAGATTAAAAATAATTACATATATATTTTTAATGAAGTAGTAATTTTAATGAATTTATTTAGGACGAATATCTATCTACTTCTATAATCATATAATCTCAGACTTCGGCTTAAAAAAATGCGGACATCGTTTTCCGAGAACCACGCCTCATTTTTGCCGTGGATAAAAATACCAACCAACCAACTTTATATCCCGATATTCCTACGGGATACGGACTTACGTGGGTGAAACCGCGGAGCGCAGCTAGGTTATCTATTATTTTATTAATTTTATGCCAAATAAGATACGAGCTTAAAGAACAAATAAAATTATATTTTTCCATAAGAATACTCGTATAAATGTAGCCATAAACATATTTCTCTAAAGAAAATCATGATTCCTTGAACAAGGAAAGGTCCTTTTGTCTTAGGGCGGTAAATTAAAATGCTTTTTGTTGGGTATTTCAATCCAAATATAATATTGTGTTATTTACCCACAGCCCTCGAATATTATCCAAGTGCTTATAAAAGATATATCTACATATTCTTGGATTCAGTAGGCAGATTCCTATACATACCTTCTCAATATTTTGCGAACCTTAAAGGAAACACTTGTGAAAAAAACATAATTTAAGAGGGTTCTTGGTTTCCATGACGGGGATCTTTCCACCTAATAAGTTTTAATGATGTCTGAAGTTTTCACAGAATATGATACTTGCATGCAAATTATGCCCTATCGTTACTTAAGTGAGAATTTTACGCTACAATATTTTTTACATAATGCTATGAAATGTTTACTGGAAAGGGCTGGCACGAAAATTGCAAAAAAAATATTTAAACGCACAGTAATTTTATTTAATATGGTTTTAAAACAGCTGTTAAATAGGGTACGCAGTTTTTTACAAATAAAAATAAAAATGGACGTGACAGATAATTAATTAAAGGATAACAAAACATGTCCAATAGAATTTGCGTCGTTACAATAAGAAATAAATAACTTTTATATTAAGTTTTATAGAAAAATATGAAGGATAAAACATTCTTCCTTTTTCTCCTCACAGATTATAGTCGATTTTGTAAGATTTGCACGCGATTGTAGAAATATTGCGATGCTTATATTGTCTAGTTATTCACGCGCGTAGTACTGAATAATCGATTATTATAAAGCATTTCAATGCTATAAAACTAAATATTAAATCGATTGTTATACTTGTGTTTTTTTAATATTCTTGTTCATTAAATACATGACAGTATTATGTATTTTCAATTAAAATATTACAAATACAATAATTTGTATTTCTGATTTATCCGCCATATTAAACGCGTCTACACACCTTCTCGTATTTACATACAATATACATTTTGATGCCATGTTAGTTCTCTTCTTCAGACAACGTACGGCCAGATCATATTCAACAGGGATTTCTCTTGGAGTAATAAAGGAAAATGATATATAAATACTATCATAAAAAACAAAATTGCTCACTACATTTTTTGAGATACAGGTTATGTATTTCATACAACAATGAGCTCCATAGCAAATACCTATAAGTTTCAAGCGAAAATCATAAGATTTTTCGCTTGAAATCATAAGATTTAGAACTAAGGATGGATTCTTAGGAATTGCGTGTGTCACTAATAATATGTTACCAAAGAGTATGTTTTTTTGTTGATTTTTTTTTTGTTGAATAGTCCGTTTGTTGAGGAAGGCTTTAGCTATAGCTATATATACAATAATATACGATGCGGACGAAACCGCGGGACACTAACTGACTAGCTAGTTAATAATGTAATGATCCAAATGGAATGATGCATAATTCCACATTAATGCACAGCCCCATTCTGTTTTTGGACAATGTTACTCTAAATTTTATTACCTACTAGCTTTTCGCCCGCGGCTTTTCCCGTGTAGTCGCAGGATAGATAGACCCGGAGTTTTCCTCGCATGTTCCCGTTCCCGTATGAATGCTCCTGCTTTCCGGGATGAAAATGTTTTTTTTTTATATCCTATGTCCCTCCCCCGGTTCTAAGCTACCTCTGCACACTTTTTTAGCCCAATCTGTTAATCCGTTCTTGAGTTATAGATAGATATTGATATTGATTAACAATGTCCCAAAATATATGAAATATAATTTTCAATACAATAAACAATTAAATATTATATAGCAATAAAACATATAATAACAAAAAGTTTCACCAACATCGTCGAACCATGAATTATTAACGTGAGAAAGGATACCGCTGGCCTACAACTGTATAAACATTGAAACAAAAAAGAAAATTTACCTAAAATAATAATTCCATGTTATTGCAATGAATTATTTAGAGTTATGCTTATATTAAAACTGATGTAAGATATATGCTAAGCTTTAATGAGCGAGGTCCCACTTAGGAAACTCTGGTGTGAGTGACTATTGACCATACCCGTTTTGGGTTTAGTTTTTATAATAAAACTTCGTATACCATGTTATTGGGTAATTCGTATACCATATTATTGGGTTAAAATATATGATAGAATTGTAAAAAATATTGGTGTCTAACCCAAACATCGTAGTTAATAAATTAGTAAACTTAAAACGTTAAGTTCAGATCTTCAATTTCCTGATATGCATAAAACATGCAATTACCTACTTGATAAATATTTTACTGAAGAATCGACGATACATAGTATGAAAGCGTGAAACAATTGAGAGTTTTATCACGAAATTACGAGAGAATTTTAAATACGTTCAGATGGATATCCATACAACGAAGTAATTCAGTTCATTTGTACAGCGAGGGGACAGATAAACAGCCGTCGCATCAATGCCTCCCGCAATGATAAACCTTTGTTCTCTCGGTAGAAGTTTTTAGAATTGTCATCGAGACCATGAACGGCGTTTTATGAGAAAAGGCGCTCAAACACCACCGAACGCTGGGCAAATTGACGACAATTATCACACACAATTTGACTTCTTAGGTTGTTTTGACATTAATGAATTTCTTGAGCATAGGTAGCGACGTATATATATGTTTTGGTAGATAATCAGTATTTCTTATTACAAGACATTAAGGTATGTGACGTATAGCTGAAAGCTGAATGCTGTGCACCTTGGTTAGCTACTTAACAATATCTCAAAGCACCTTTATACAAGCAAACACGTGAAATTATTGCAAAAGCAGCTAGTCACGCGTGAGTCAAGCTCTGCGACGTGCTCTGCATCCATTCAGCTTCACTTACCCGATGCTCTTAAAGGATATTACTTTCGAAATTTCGCTACCTTCACGAACACAGTTTGCAGCGTGTCGTCACCTCCGACTCCCAGAGTCAGCCAATAAACCGAAATTCAATTAAATACAAGCATACTGCTCATAAACGGTATTTAATTTAAGTAAGTTAACAGATTACTTATAGATGAAAATATTATAATGATGTTAAATCTCAAACTATTTCATACTAAGTTTTGATGGAATATGTGGACTGTTCGAATTTTAGGTCCGACTGAAACTATGCCAAATTTTAACCCTGTAAAAGCCTCCAAAGTATGTTCGAAATTTGTTTATAATTATTGGTTCGTGAACTTGGAACCTTGAGTGTTTTTAATTAATAGATATTAAATTTAATATTAAATAGATAGGTGAGCGATCCTTTTTCTTTAACAACAATTTATGCCCCATACGCCTTTACTTTGTGTTATTATACGAAAATATTCAGTCTCGATTCCTTAATAATGCATTTCTCCTTTTACAATCTCCTCATGCATGAAGATGCAAAAGCAATGTCGCGTCGGAGGTTGTTTAATTAAATTTTCAGTCTCAAGCATTTCAATGTAATAAAGGTGTTGCCATTTATAATACTATATTTCATTAATAATATATAATGCTAATTGAAAATAAACTATGGGCATTTACAAGGAAATATAGGTGTAACTCTCTTTCTCTTCAAAATGTTTTCTGTAAATTCATATACTCCTACCTACTTGCAATTAAGAAAAAAGTGGAGCATGCTCCTATCGACACACTTTAAAAACTTCAATAGAGTACGGCCTATTTAACAAAAATTTCCATTACTGCCTACAATATTAATTAAAATGATGCTCATATAAAAGAATACGCAGCAAGTAGGTCGCTGCAGGTTAAATAAAACTGTACATACAGATTACTCTACTGGATACATAAAAGACTCATTCTTTACAATGACGACATAGCAACCAAAAATAATTCCTTAAAAGATTGTATTAATAAAAGGTAACGCATTCATAAGAAAATGTAATATGGTCTCTACTTGTTTCTATTGTATCATATTTAATGACACAATAGAAACAAG
Source organism: Zerene cesonia (assembly GCF_012273895.1). Taxonomy (NCBI): domain Eukaryota; kingdom Metazoa; phylum Arthropoda; class Insecta; order Lepidoptera; family Pieridae; genus Zerene; species Zerene cesonia. Next base: position 3,291,001 of record NC_052111.1, on the reverse strand, counting down.
TAGAGCGGCATTAAGAATATACAAGTAAGTATTGTTGGTAACCACTTTTCGTGATAATATAAGATAAATATTAAATAACGATATAATATATTTATATAATATAATTATACATATATACTTGACTGTTAATATAACATTATTGCACAATTATAACATTAAACACACAAAATTTTATACTTTAAAACCTTTAGTACCTGCCTACTGTTTATTGTTCAATTTGCAATAATTACCTCTTACATAAATGAAACGATAAATATTTTAATTGCGTTTCACATGAAGTGATGCCAAATTAACAGAAACAAAAAGTGTAATTAACATGGTAAACATTTCATGCAACAATGGCCATCGACGACCGCTTCGATATTTCACAGTAACATAAGCGATTAAAAGTAAGCTGGTTATAAAAAAAAAACTCTTCTGCTCATTAGAATAAAAGAATTGATCTGTGATTCATGATATTTTCAGATCAGATCTTATAACGAAGCACATGACTTATTCATGTTCTTGAAGATGACGTAGAAGTTGGAAACCTTTAGATATTGTGGTGTATAATAAATGAGACAATAACGAGGCTTAGTCTACGACTTTCTTCTATAAAATATTTTACTATACTTACTATTAATAAATTCAGATTCATTTGT
>NC_052111.1:3288108-3289360 GCF_012273895.1 Zerene cesonia | reverse complement strand
TAACGAGGCTTAGTCTACGACTTTCTTCTATAAAATATTTTACTATACTTACTATTAATAAATTCAGATTCATTTGTTTTCGTATCATTAAGACTAGTTAACTACCGCGACTTTGTCACTCTGTTATTCTGTGTGGTAGTCGAGCACGCTTCGGCACGAATTGAGCCAGCTCGCACCGGGGAAGTACCACTAGACTACAGGCCCATATAGAAAAAATTACGGGTCATTTGAACCACCAGGTGACCTATCTAGAACGATATAAGAGCATAAAATAATAAGATTCAGCACTATGCCGTCACATGTAAGCTGTCCAACTGAGTGCAGGTGAGAATTCAAAAGTACAGGTAGAGTGAGTACATTTTGGTCACATATTTTTGTACGGCATTCTTACCACCGAAAAGATCCATTAAAAATAATAAGAAAACGCGCAGTGCCGTAAAAAAATGGTGCGCCACAAAGTCGGATTTATTTTTTATTTTCCGACAATTACCGGGCTAAATTTGGTCATTTGATTTTGTACGGCATCTGCGTCATACTATTTCAATACTGCTTCTAATCCATTATTCCGCTACGCCGTACAAAAATCATGCGACAAGGGGAGAAAATAGACGGTTGCAATCCCCTCTCTTTCCGTAGTCCAGGGGGTGATTTGGAAAAGTACGGCTTCGGTTGCAAAACATTATCTAGCCCTCAAAAGTACTATTAAAAGTAATGCCGTCAAAAAATGATTGTTCCTTTGAATGTATATCAATAATCATCTTACTTTCATCGTTTTCTAGATTTATAGAGCTGTAAAATCATTTGATCCTGTACGGGAACTTTTCTTTTAACATGATATTATAAAATACAATTGTTATATAGTATTGCCGTTCAAAAGAAACCGTTCTAAAAAAAATTATAGAGAAATGCAAAAACTGAAATTTTGCAAATTATTTTAAAAGTTTAAACATCATAGTTTAAACATCATAGTTTTTTTTGTTTTAAATAGTATTAACATAGATAAATCAGGAAAAAATGATGCCGTACATATTTATGCAGACCATATCTTTTAGAGTGATGAAAGTGATGCTACAATTTTAAGGGTACTTAATGGCCATCTGATACAGTACGGCATTAACATATTTTTGTAGAGAACAATTGATAATATGATAAAATCAATATGACGTCTAACTGCACTGAAACGGTGTGTATATTATGTCCAAGAATCGAAACTGTCCATCCCAGTATCAATAATTTTATATACTTTTTGGTG
>NC_052111.1:3223883-3287108 GCF_012273895.1 Zerene cesonia | reverse complement strand
TGAATACTATACGGTATTTTAAATTTCAAATTCAAGATGTACGACAGCACAATATGGTGGGGGGTTTTTTAATTTAATGTTAATATTATATTGTATGTATGTGTATGGGTATTAGGTACCAATAATATAAAAATAGACACGGTTTTGAAAGATGTATTTTAAAGCGTAAGAAAAAAGGAATTGAAGGCAATTTCATGGATAGGTTTTAATGCATCGGTATCTATTACACCCTATCAAACAACGCTCTCCTGTGGAAATTACAATATGTTAATTTAAACCTACATGCACTATTTCAAACAATAACTGAAACCGTTTGACTCATGCTACAATGAATGTGCGTAACTACTTACTATAGTATGAAGTATGAACACAATAAGGTGCGCAATTTAACAATGTAGAGCAAAGAAGTGTTGAGATTCGTCATTGTCATTCAGGCTGCCGCGTTTAACTGGCTAAAAATTAACGAGCACGTCACCGGGAGGTCTAAAGTGGCGTGTGATGGACTGTCCGTGCTGTTGCGGCAGTGGCGCCCTAATATCAACGTTTTATCAGCGACCCGCTGCCATGCGTCGCGGTTTGGCTCACTTCTCTCGCGTCAACTACGCTTTTGCTTGTTTGCTAAACTTGCAATGTTTTGAAATAACTTTTAGTGAATGAATGAGATAAGGACCTACTTTTCAACCGACTTTAAAAGAGGGACGTTTATTCGACTGCATAGTTTTTTTGGGTCACTCTGAGCTATCCTCAGAAATTTCTATTGGGTGTACCGATTTTGACGAATCCTTGTTTTATTTGAAAGCAGACACCTTCCGTGTGATCTTCATAAAATTTGGTCTAGTTTTGAAAATTTGAAGGTGGTTTAGTTTTATATTAAAAATAATGATTAGGTATTTATTTTATGGGATCCGTTGAAAATAAGATTTAGCTTGATTGATTGCCGGTCACAAAGTCAGTTATATATAATTTACTTTGTGATCGGCATCTCAGACTCCTGATAAATTTAGTACAAAATTTACCCGTAAGTTCAATTAGTCAATTTGATTTATGCATTAATGTTCTAATGGGCAAATAAATATAAGTTTGTAGGAACGTTTCTCTATGTGTTTATGTTGGTTAAAGCTTTACAAGTCCTAAACAAAAGCTTGATACGTTATAATATTATCTAGTATCAAAATTTTGCGAAGTAAAGAACAATACAGTTTGTTGTTGAACGGTATAATGTTGTTAACTTAAGGTATCGATCTAGTGGAGTCTAGTACTTTCGTAATGTGTCCCGCGGGGAGCGCGAGGATGCTGCGACTCTGCGACTGGCTCCTGGGATACCTAATGCAATACTATCCCGGTCACCGTAGTCTTTACTTATAAATTTCCTTTGTTTAACTCAACATTACGTGTATATTCATTATGCAAAATTGATGATAGTGCTATATCTGTGCCTTATTTTGGTGATACATCATTATATTCTTATATTCCATGAAATAATAAAACTCGTATGTAAACGAATGCGTTTTGTGCGAATGTGACTGAAGATTACAGATATCAATAAATACACAAAAAGCGACTTATTAGATCCGATATAGGTATAAGAGGAAGTATTAGACATCTAACTGTAGCCCATTGCGCCATTCTGCATATATAAAGAACTTCCTTCTTTTGAATGTCCTACGAAATATTATTCCTATTTTAGTAATATGTTTAAAAATTTTATCAGAAATCTTTCAGATTTTAAGCATAATATAGTCAACGAAAGCATCTATTTCAATTTTTGGTTTCACCAATACATGTGGTGCATACATAGCCTATTATAGCATTCAAGGATCACGTAATAATCCTAGGGTGAAAGATTTTTACGTTATTTGAAATCGGGCCAAGTAGTTCCTGAGATCACCTTCATAAACTAACAAATTCACAAGGTCACATCTATAATAATAATATAAAGGCAAAACCCTTGTTTATATTAGTATAGATGTGCCATTGAACAATCGAATCTAGGCGTGCACACTTGGGTACGATAACATGTCAATTGCAGTACACCGGGAGTCCTCCCTCATGCCCAGGAATTAAAATTTTACATTCAGCAAAAACGTTAATCCTTCGCTGTCCCAAGCAGGCTATAAAAACAAATTGCTCTATCTTGAATTGTTTATCACCAGATGCTTGATTATTTAAGCTTGTTTTCGTAATTCCACATGTATTAGAAAATTTGTAACAAAATAATTATTTTTCATTTCTTTTTATTGAATAAATTAAATATGACTTAGTTTAATATTCCTTAGGCATATTTACGGATACGTTTATATTTATATATTTATATAACAAAGCCCAAATATCCATGGACGACTTTGAAAATTAATTTTTATATAGTTTTACGGCATAGGCGGAGCCGGGGCGAACGGCGACCTTACTTGGCTCGAAATTGGAATTGTTTTGGAAATTTTGCTGTTAAAACAGTAAAGAAGTACACTTGCGTTAAATTAGTATTAGATCTAGGCGGGTAATTATGTTGTCGGGTGTTCAGAGCGCATTCGTTGTTATGTGGAGCGATAAGAAGTTGATGGCGGCGCGGGTGTAGGGGGATGGGAGTCGTCCATAAAACTTGTACAGACTCCGTAGAGAGTTGCCGCGAAATTTCCCTTGGGTGGCGCGCACCTCCGCCCGGCGCGTTGGGAAATACCGTAAAGCCATATCATAACAGTTTTATGTAGATGTCGACCTCTCGTCCGCTGTAGCCTATTGCTATTTTCTATTAATCGCTTTAATTTGATGCATCAAGCATTAGGAACTAAAACTACGTGTATATTACGGAATTCCGTTAGAAAGCAAGTACCTTTTTGCTTTTAGAGCCTGAACATAAAAATTTTCATTGAGTATAGAAACTGGTAATGTATTGAGATTATTTATATTAATGGAAATGTGATTATTATCACTTCCGAATCGTCCACATAGATATATGAAAGAAATATATTAATGCAATCTGTAACAACAGTCAAGCATTATTTTTTTCCATTCCCAAGCGACTACAATAAATCACTCATGTGTTTTCACGCAAAAAATCCATAAAAAGGTAACGTAACGCTGCCGTGCGAGTTGACGTGTGTTTACGAAGATGTATTTCACAATATAGTTATAAGCATTATGTATTTTATATTAATTTCAAAAATATACGCGAAATCGAATGATTTGGAGGAATTTAAAATATTTCGTTTCAATAGATATAATCTACATGTTTTAACACTTTTTCTTTTCTTTAGCTTAAATTCGATAAGATCTAAAATTTATATACCTATAATTAATTACATCGCCATTATCTTCTTGGGTTTATTTTCGGGAAAATTAAATTAGAAATCTAAGTATTTCTCCCCATATATTAAACTTATAATCTTATATAGTTATAATTTTTTTTCGACATTAAAAACACGTTAAGTATAATGTTGTACATAATGTCTTCAAGCTATTTAAAATAATACAACAATACGTATAAATTACACAATATTATAAAACGTGCACTGAGCGAATTTCAGACTTTAACTGAGAGATATTGTTTAAAAATATCACGATCTCCCCCCAGTGTGGTGGGGAGTAGAGTCCCAATGGATGTTAAGTTCTCGTCCGCCCTCGCCTCTTCCCAGGGGAGCTGGCCCAGGCCGCCTGATCCCTAGAGACCCTCACTCCCTTCAGCTGCTCTCTCCCCTTAATCCCGGCAAAATAACAACCTTAATATTCTACTTTTAATTGATAACTAGGTTTTGCCGATTTCGGTCACGTTGCCTTACTTGTTATAGACGCAGTTTGTGTGATGACTTTCGTTGCTTTTACAAGCAAAAAGAAACGAATGATTATATTTATGTAATTTTAACGCACATGTTATATAGTTTAAACCTGGAAATATGAGATTTATAAAACCGGAGCTTATTTTTTTTTTTGTAATACAACGAGTATTAAAACTGTCCAATGTCCATACTAAAAATAATAATTTATTTCATAATTGTCGATATTACTAAACTTACATTTTTTGTAGGTTCAATATATTGTTGAGTTAAATATTTATAGATAGATAGATATAAAAATTAAAAACATGAACACAGTACCTAGATATAACACAATTTGTGTATTTTTGAGTCACACGTGTAAGACAAAAATAGCGATATGAACAATGTAGACTTGTGTTTATAAAATTTTTCGATATATATTGTGTTTCATTTTTTATAAGTGGCCAGTGAGGATAAGAAGAGTGAAGATCTCGCACTCAACTTTATTCAATTAAGTTATTAACATAAGAAAGCTTGGTTAAGCTCTGTTATGTAAGAGCAACTAAGCTGAGTTTTTCCTAGTGATATTTGGAACAGAACACAAGTTATAATTTGGTCAACCTAGACTCGACTGGTTATGTAACAGACTATAACTGATCAGAGATAATTCAAGAGCTCCCAAGGGATACTTGAGTACATTAAAATTACAGTTTCCAAGGTATTAAAGGAAACAAGCCGAGCGGTGATGGGACTTGTGTTATTATTCCTTTGTGCTCCTCTATGCTCGATCCTTAATCATAGTTATTACACACAAGTAAACGGGTGCCAGTGGAATACCTACGTCGTATCTAAACTGATTAAGCTTTAACGACTTGTAATCCTTCTCAAGTTCAAAGTTTGTTTTTCCTTTATTGCATTGTTTGAAGGTTGTCGACTATTGAATTGAATCGTTTTTGTGTGTTCCATAGTAGAATTCTAAAAATAGTTTTTTTCTTTTTCATCATTAGTCTCAATTAAATTATCATTATGCCAAGTCTGTGGCCAAGTTCAGGGACAAATAAAAATGTATTCAATGTATCTAGCTAACCGCTTGTGGATTCGCTCGCGTGGATTTTAGAATTTTGTACTTCGTAGATATACCAAAAGGGAGCAGTACAACATTTTTTATGACTTTAGATGCTATGATAGATATTAAGTCAGCTATTTATTTTATCAATAAAACCTTTTTAGTATCCTTTGTAGAATAGAGAAAACTGCTAGTAGAATATAATAGGGCCTCGTGTGAGTGTCATTAACAAGATGCTAAGCACAGCTATAATTGATTAACGGGACATATTATTATAAATCATGATACAAGTCGTGTTATGTTTGACAATATTTACAAAGCAATACGGTCAGCAAGAAAATTGAATTGCCAATAGTAGTACTGGTGCTTTGGTGCAGAATGCATCCCCTGCGACACATTTTGGCGGAAGTTATGATGGTCTATCGCTCGCGGCTGCTGCGGACGCAGAACAAAATTATTTGCGTTGTCTCTTGTTAGGAATTATGTATTGTGTTTCAGGTGTAAAGAGGATAGAACGCAAATGAAGTTTTTTTTCTGGAATAATCGAATGTCATGTCGACTTATTTGTTAAAAAGACTTGCGGTGGAACGCACTTGATCGCTAATCAAATTTTATAGAATAATTTTTATTAGTAGATTCATAAAGAAACAAAACAATAGGAAAAAGACTAATTTCAGACTATTAGATATAATATTATGTCTATTACAAAAACTATAGTATACTTAATAGATAAATTCATGATAATGTTGTTCTTCAATCTGCTATATCAATTCTTTAACAAAAATACGTGCTACTAATTTATATATTTTATGGTAAAAAAAAGCGGGTGTGGTTGGCGGACGCACCGCAATCACGCCACCCGCCCCTGACATGCTTATTATGTGTAATGTGACTAAGTAGGAAACATCTTTTATTTAATTATTTTATAGCAAATTTAGGTGTTTGCGTGAAATGAACCTCTCGAGTGTTATTTGTATAATATGATTAAAAACCAAACATTTTCAAATGTTTTGGTCATTTTAGTTTAGGTAATTGATAGTTACTAATTTCTACCTGTATTGGATAATGTTGTTATTTGCGTATTTACACCTGTATCCTGACAAAATCGTTCTTGTTTCTTACTGTCACCGCTGTTATCCCACATGAAGAAAAAAAAGAATGTATAACTTTTACAGCACTATATAAGTCAGGTGTAAAATATTTATCTTGGTTTCTCCTTAAAGCCTAAGAGATAACTATACGTGACTAAAAAGTTTTTCTTTAACTCTAATTTTAACCATCTACAATCAAAATATCTCATACGATTCCAAACGTTTGTGTTTTGTTTCACACAATAACAATTTCTACAATGCTATAACAGAAATCGAAAACATATATTAAACCATAACAGGGTAGCAATGTGGTTGGCACTATTAAAGGGATTTGCTCTCACATAGTTTCCGCTTTATTCCTATTATTGCTCGATGCTATTCTCCTTAAATTTCTGGAAATATTATATTTAAACAGAACTTATGTTATTGTACTTGCGATACTTATGTTTTCATAGTTCAATAGATGAAAATCTGAGTTAAAAATGTTTTAATTAAAATACAAAAATTTGATATTAAGCAGAAAGTTAATTAAAATTGTAATTCTAGCTGACGAAGAGGAATGGACTGAAGACGGTCAACATGCACCCGAGAGGAAGAATAAAGAAAATTTGACATTTAAGACTGAAAATTCAGATGCAGATGAACAAGAAATGGCGAATGAAAATGACGATTTACAAGATGTTGAAAATGGGCAGTATCAAGAAATGTTTGAAGGTTTGTATGTTTAATTAATTCAAAATTACTTAACCAAACACAAAATCACTAAGATTATAAGTTAATTGAATAAAATCTAAATTATAATTTTCTGTTTTACACTATTTTTAACAACAACAATGAAACAATGGTCCCTATTTTCTATGGGTAACAAAATGTAGTCGCATTACTAACCGACTTCAAAAAAGGAGCAGTACCTATTTCAATTCGACTCTTTTGTGTTTATTACATCTTAACTTTTTACAGGGTGAACCGATTTTGATAATTCATTTTTATTTAAACGCCCGGTGTCCATTTAAATTTAGTCTTGTACCCTTGGAAGGAGTTTTTATTAAGAATGTATTTTTTATCATTTATTTATATTTTATTTTCAAATCTTTTCATCATTTTTAATTATGTACCTGTGTATAAAAGCGCACGATTAGCTACGACTGTTATAATTTTTCTGTATATACAATCACACTTCACATGCTATCAAATACAGATAAAACAGATAGATGTGATTTGCATACCTATCAAGTGTTTAAATACTGATATAAGACTAGTATGGAGTATGGAGGCATATATTGGGTGACACTGATGAACGGCCACGGATAAGGGATGACGTACGAGCGAAGGCTCAACTGCAGTGGGTGCGCTGCGATGTACGGATGACAGATGCTTCTGTGCAGATTATCTCGTGAATAGATTGCATGGGCCAGTTAAATTATTTTGCAAACAATACTCCATTAATTCGAATCGTACTATCAGTTTGCTTACATACATTTTGTATTAGAATTTCTAATTTTAATGTTTATGTTAGTATATTATCTGTGTCTATACATAACAAAGTAGAGTTTATTGAATTCTTAAACATAATATCATATATTCTATTCAATGTAAAAAAAATCTAGCTCAGAAGTGGTTATACTATATATATATTTTCTTTTTTTTTAATTATAATAAGTAATAGCCTGAAAGTTTTAGTTGAAATAGCCAAAGAAATAATACCTTTATACAAAGCTATGTGATAATTCAATGGAGATTGATTGAGTCGCAGTTGCGGTTACGTTTGCACCCAGCACTTAGTCAACTGTCAGTTACATCCGCGGCAGCACACAATTCAGTGACGGTGCCACCCGAGGTCATTTATCGTCAGATTAGTCCTCACTTCTACTCACACTATTGGCATTGCTCAAAACGTTGCGTACGTGTAAAGCACCTAAATCGGAATTAATAACATTGTAATTCATCTGAAGATTGACTCATTATTTGGACATAGGTCTATTATGGTATATGTTACCGTAATATATTTAAGGAGAACGTTCCAAAATGTTTACGACCACCTCATCTGGAGACAATTTATAATTAAAAAAAAAAACTTTCTCCTCTTAATTACGCATTAATTGTTATGTATTATTTTACAGTGTATTTAAAGGATATAATAAGTAGTGCTAAGTAATTTTGTTATATTTGTTTCAGATCTAGATGAATTGGAATGTCCTAAGAAGTCTGATATACAGGATCCTGAAGAAACTCCAGGTAATTTTTATATTTTGAAGGTATTAAATTAATTTTAATTTGATCATCAAATGTCTATAATTTAATTTGTATAATAAATTAAACATCAAGTTATCTCTTGCCCAAGGTGATTATGCTTATAGCACATTTAATATCCTTTTTAGGAGCGGGAAGGCGTCGTTTCATTGACAACTTCGTTGAAATTCATAAGGCTACTAAAATAAAGAGCAGTTTTTCCGCGCTATATTCCTCAGATCGCGATACTCGCTATGCGTTTTTACTGCGGTTTAATGCTCTTTTTACAACTTCGTCAAAGGGTGTGCTGCGACGAAAGTTGCCCTCGGCGCCTCACCGCAGCCGAGCCGGTGCTTTACGACCTGTGTTCGCTTATCTCCTCGCTATTTGCGATAAATCTCTTCAAGACTCCTTGGACCTCAAATATTTACATACTAATTCATTGCCTATTTTGAACCCGAGATTATAATTAAATTGGTCGCAAAGGCTAATAATAACCCTTCGCTCTGCCGCTATCTTTACTTATATTTGATGATTTCGAACTTTTTAAAGTTCCGACTTTATTAGACGAAAAAAAATCCGCGCTAGGTGCTTTATTTCAGACACGGTATGTTTTTTAGTACATCATACAGGTACCTATTATTCTCAACACAATTGAATGTACAAAACACAAAGATTTAAACAACAAGCCTTTCATTATTCTTCGGCACCCCTAAGCATAAATGGAACTACTCATTGTTCGTCTTTTCCTGCCTATTCTTTACGATTATAGTAGTGTCTCTGCGACTATGCTATGCTCGAGCAAAAATACTCTTTGTTTAGCGAAACGAACTTGTATTTATTTCTGTAGCTATCGGAAAATGAGTAATTTTTTACTAGTGAAGGATTTACGTTGTCGCAATACCGTTGTTAGGCCAACACGAGCGATGCGCAAATGTATTCTCTGCGGGGGTGAAGGGAGGCTTGCGCGGGATGGGGGCAGCCGGCGCCGCTGAGCCCGAAGTTGGGCGCGTGGGCTTATTCCCGAGGGATCTCACTGGCGGGACCGCACTCAATACTGTATTTTTTATTTGTACACTGTAAACCTATTCTGGACGTGCTGATTTAGGTTGTTCCATTTGACAATTGCAAGCATTTAGTTGTTAACTTAGATGAGGCAGGAATTCGAATAATGCTGGACGGGCGAAGGATCGCCTCAGCAGGAACGTGGCTAATTAAATGCCGATGTTCGATCGTCGGCCGGGGGTGCATTCAGAATTCCGTTCGGCGCCGAAGCTCGTGCCCGCTAACACCACACTGCATGCCTGAATGCTAACAACCCTAAATTGTTCGAAAACTTGTCTCAAATTTTGCGGCATTATCAATATCTTACAAACATGTTGTAGCTAATATAATAATTTATCAATAAGATGGGAAATATATTTTTTATACCGATGTTAAATTAAATTGAATATGGATGAAGGATAAATAAACAATATAATTATTACTACTGAAGCAGTACGTGCTAATTAAGTACATTACGTATTTATTTTTGTTTACGTTTATTTTTGTTGTAAATAAATTAGACATCGAGTAATCTTTTACTTACATAATATTATATTTAAAAACTTATGACTGTTACATTACTGCACTCCATTTGACGAGTATATTATTATGTAATGTATGTTTTACCATTCAAGCATTCAAGATTCTTTAAATTTTACTATTGAACAAATGTGATTTTGAGATATTATGTGATGTTGAGAAATAAAAAAGGCATATAGCTGACGATCTCATTCCTTAATTAATTCACTTTAGATACCTTAACTAGATTTATTCCTTGAATTTATAAAATAAGCAAAAATAGATTATAACGATAGATTACTCAATAGTCACTACAAACATAACGCTTGACATTTGGAAAAAAAAATCTTCTTGTAATTTATTTCCAAACTAAAGAGATGTTGGACATTAGAATAATCAGAGTATTTTATCACCTTAAAAAGGGCTATTTCATAGGCGAATAAGCAATAAAAATACATGGTTAAATAAATCCGCCCCTGGCAGATCCCAGGTGGCGCGGCCGCAGCGTTTGGAATTATCACATAGTGGAGAGCCGGGCGGGCGGCGCGCGGGGGGTGGGCCCAATACATTCGTCACAGGCCCACCAGCCATTAGGCATTTAGATATTATCAGCACCCGCCGGGGATGACCCGCGACCTGATGCCATCATTGTTCCAATGCTTAATTACTGAAAGTGTTTGTTTTCCGTCGGGAGTTTAAACATTGCGCAAAAAGTTGATTGTCCGCTATCCATTAATGGACTGTCGCTTATCCTTTTCTTGAGTACCCTCGTATCACCCCCGCGGTCCCAGGTGGCGCTTCGGCCACACTTTCTTCCGTCCCATGGGGATTTCCCACGCACACATTCTCAAGTCGCAACTCGCAACGTCTATACTAGCTGTGTAGTGTTGCGAGGTACTTGGAAATGTGGAGAATGGAACCTACTCCCAAGACGTTTCCACTTAATGATATTGTCTAGTACGTACCTACTTACTTGACGTCGCGTCCTCACTAAACTGTTAGATTTTCCTGATAGGTATGTTTCATTCTTAAAATATTGTACGTGTTATCTTATCTTCTGAAAAACTATGATATTATTACTCATATAAGTAGTATTTGTGTTACTACATTGCACCTATGTCCGGTAAACAAAATTTGCAATTTGACTTATAATGTGATATGAACGTATGTAGAGCTCGTGTTACTAGGTATACGATCAACCACAAGCGATCTTTTTGCCATGGACCGAAACAAATTAGCATTAATATATAAGTTACGCAATTGGCCGCATTCTCTTAAAAAGAATCAATCAATTTATCCATTGTAAAAATACAAAATGGTGTGAACTATTTTTTTTAGATCAATTAATTATCTAAGAAAAATCATTTTTATGGAAGGAAATTGTTGTTTTAAATACGTGAAACCATAATAAGTAAATCTGTTTTTATCCCTTTAAATCTGTTGAAATGTTTATATGGCTATGATACGTGGTACTAACTGTAAAATAAAGTTTGATTATATTTGTAAACAGTTCGGGTTTTATTTGCTACACGTGTTTTACATTTTTGTTATTGTACGATGAGTTTCAAATTTTAAACTTCGATTATTATGATGACATTTGCTTGTTGTATGCATCTACTGTTATATTGATCGTTGATATTGCACAATAAATTGGCAAAAAGTACAGTAGCCTCATAACAGATCTAAATCAATATTTAAAAATAAAAAAATAATTAAATTAACACTATCATTGTACAGTTTCTGGTATTTCTGCCTTGGTGGTATTCCATAGAAACCACGTACAAAACATTAAATAATCCTCTCCTTATCTAAATCCAAACCAATTTCTACTTATCTAAATAATTTGCTTATAAAAAAACGCTATGAGATGAAACCGCGATCTCTAGAGCAGCTCTTTGTTTTGTTTATTCAAGGATACATGAAAAACGCCTCTCAAGAGATATATTAGAGCATCAGTCAGCGGCAATGCCAGAATAACACCTTCAGTTTGAATGGCTACGCGAAAGGTAGAGTCCCCTGAGGGTAGTATGCTCAAGGCGGCAGAAAATTAACGTAGTCTCCAGGGAAATCTAGCGGCAGCCTAAGAGCCTCCAACCGCCGGGCCGCGCCCACTCCTCTGGGATCTATTTAATATCCTCTATCGCGACACTACCTAGTATACCTGTATCTTTTATTACATTTTAATTAATGTGATTTTATGATTTACCATGTGATAAGAAAGTATTTTACGACAAGATTTTTTTTAGTTGAATATACATTAAAAAATTAGGGCATTAATAAAACAATTGCATGTAGGTACTTACTATTTTCATGAGATTAATAATTTATTATCACTTTCATCATGACACAAATATTAAACCAAAAACTGTAATGGAGATTTTGCAAATACCTAATAGTGATGAAAGTAACAAATAAAGTCGTAATTTCTTTTGAACTAGGAATACAGACAACAGACTAACATACTAGGAATTAACGTAAATTCATGTTGTGTTTTGTCACAACAATACTATGTAAGTGTGCAGTAACATAGGAGCTAGGCTAGAGGGTGACAAAGGCTACTTTATAATGGGAAAATATGACTATTCCACGGAGTTGGCGACGGCGGTTACGCGGATAACATAATTAATTTAGAAAAAGCTTTTTTCAAGTTATAGAACTTTACACAAATAGAAACACTATATTCGTATATTGCTTTGTTTATTTTGTAAAATATAAAAGATTTCCTAGATTTCGTCCAAAGTTATTTATTTATTGATTTGCAAAGGCTTGTTTATAATGTATTTTTCATTGAACAAAATTATCTATTTTTATTAATTATACTAAAATACATGGTAAATATTAGAAGCATGTTTTTTAAAATAAAATGTATGTTACGTAATGTAAATGTAACACCAAGTTATAGTTAAATATACTAATAAATTAAATTGGATTTATAAAAGTTGGAGCAGGACCGTCTACCCGAATTTTAAACAAGGGGAAAATTGACTCAAGCTTCCGAAAGGTTCAGAAGTGGATTAGAGGGTCCAGGTGGTTCGCCACAGACATATTCGCGTCCCAGCATCTATAAATATCTTAAAAATTTGGTTTTACGCTAAAAATGATTCTTCTCATTTTTTTTTTGTATCATTTTTTTATTTTGAATAAAAATTTTTTCCTACCTAGATATAATTATGTGGTAGTGATCTATAAGTTAAACGTGTTTTGTATTTCAGATCTGGACATTAAATCCGAGAGCAGAGACAGCTTCGAATCTGGTAAGCGTTATGTTTGTTTATAAATCAATTAGAAGAAAGAAAATCTTTAGGTGCCACTTTATTTTATTTTAATTTATTTATAACATAATAAAAGATCGCCTCACTTATCTTGGCTCAACTACAGATAATATAATACAATACTAGACTCGACTAAAAAAAATATAGCCTATATCACTCAGTGAAGATAAAGCTTTCTAATAGTGAAAGTTTCTTTGAAATCAGTCCAGCATTTTTATGCTAAAAAAATTACTGACAAACGTACATAAAAGACACAAATATTTATTTTCAATTTTAATCAAAATGGTTTTATATACCGTTTTTATAAACTATATATGTAATACTTATCCAGATGAGTACCTTTTTATGCGTTTCTGAACCGTTGACTAATAAGTTCACATGCGATGTGAGTGCGGCGAAAATACAAAACAAATTAAGTGAATTAATATTTGAACGCGCGTCAGTCGGAGGTGGCAGGACAAGTCGCGGTGTTAACGGAGCCCTGGAGGGCCTTTGGCTGAGTCCCCGCTTCGCAATACAGTCGAAAAGATAAAATGAACATAAAGTTGAGAAGCAGATATTCTCGCTCAGAGGAATCGTAGTTTCTCTCCCGGCGACACTAAACCGCGTCTATGACTTGAAACACGCAGTTTGTGGAGCAAACAGTCCGCGAGTTCGCTTTATAACCGCTTAACCTCGATACTCTTGTTAACAACATTTCTTGTGACGATATTAAATACGAAAATATGAAATTTTAATTGTATTCATCAAGAGAAGGCAATTTTCTTCACTGAGTGTCTTCTTACTACATTACTTTACAATTGTTATTCATGTATGTGCAATAAGATCCTATAAATATTAGCGATTATTCTTATAAGTAGCGATTAGTAAATTTGTACAAAACGTATCAGCGACATTATCATGTAATATTTTAGATCTTTGTTGTTGTTCCCAAGTAGGTATATTACACGATTATCTTTTTCCAGTTTATTTAAAAGGTTAGTTAAGAATTCCCGATTGGTTATAAATAAATCATCATAGCGGTACAGTCTGAAATTGTGATTTCGTGAAGCTAAAACTGCAACGAGGGCGCAGACGGCTCGGAACTTACAATTAAAACGGACGCCTCAAATTGTGTACATCGTTCGTCACTTAGAGCGCGATGACCGGAAACCAACTGTTTTTGCCAAACCTTTATTTTTAGCACCTTACTCATTTCCTTACTATAAATATGAATAAATTATGTTAAAGCATTTATATATTGCAGTTTCTTACGCCAATATATAATATTTCTTACACAAACTCGCTCATGTTTGCCTATCCAAAAATACTTAAAATTATATTGGAAGAGCTAAAACGCAGAAAACCAGTTAATAAACTTAAAAGAACAACAATGCGGTGACTTGTAATCATGGCATGTATAATGTACCTGTATATATTGAAATTATCAGAAAAAGGAAGTCCAAGTTATATAACTAATTTAAAGGGCATATAAAGATGCATTTATTAAATAGGGAATCTCGTATTTAAAGTCATATCTTTTCTTATATGAATCTCTCAAAAGAAGACCGAAATAATGGTCCACACAAATTTTAAGGTACGGTGAATCGTTAGCACATCGGCAGGCAGACACCACGAAATATTCAATAGTTGCTTTAAATAAAGTGAAGGGCTGACTTTTATTAGATTGAATAGTGACATGATTTTGCAATCAGATGCAGTTTAAAATGTGCATTTGCTATGTGGCATGGCGCTACGGGAGCAGGGCGCGGACAGAAATGCATTTTCAATAATTGAGGGTCAGACAGGGTGGAAGGGGGCGCATTAAAATGTTCGCTGTTAACTTTCCAATCGTCACTGAGCAGGCACGGTGAGCCACGACATTAGACGAGCCGAAATTCACACTGGCACTATTTTAAAAAAGCAAAGTGATACCAGTACTGACTGCCTAAATATATGGTATCTATCGTAATATTATATATTACTTTTTCTTTGTATTTGATTTATTCTAATGTAATTCCTGATGGTGATGCGCTATTATAAACAAATCACCATTATGTAATACTAGCTGCGCCTCGCGGTTTCACCCGCGTAAGTCCGTATCCTGTAGGAATATCGGGATTTAAAGTTGCCTATATGTTATTCTAGTAGTCCAGCTGTCTACGTACCAAATTTAATTGCAATCAGTTGAGTAGTTTTTGCGTGAAAGAGTAACAAACACACACACACATCCTTTCAAAGGTTAATGTTAGTTTAATGTTAGTGGGATAGGGTAGGACTTACAAACGTCCGTTATTTTACTCTAATTGTGTCTCTATGTAGAAATTATTATAAGATCGATTAAAATCGATTAAATCTATAAATATAAAATTCTCGTGTCACAGTTTTCGTTGCCATACTCCTCCGAAACGGCTTGACCGATTCCTCTGAAATTTGGTAAGCATATTGGGTAGGTCTGAGAATCGGCCAACATCTATTTTTTATCCCGATATTCCTACGGGATACGGACTTACGCGGGTGAAACCGCGGGGCGCAGCTAGTCTAATATATGAAATTCTCGTGTCACAGTTTCCGTTGCCATACTCCTCCGAAACGGCTTGACCGATTTTGATGAATTTTTTTGTGCTTATCCGGTATGTATGAGAATCGGCCAACATCTATTTTTCATCCCCCTAAATGATAAAAGTAAGGCAGAACAGCGTTTGCCGGGTCCTCTAGTTTATATAGATATATTTGTTATTTTATTATTTAAAAAAAAACAACAACGTCTCATTGTTAATTCTCATAATGATTCATTAGTTCAAATAATAATAAGGTAGTCGTAAGTACCATACCTATATGAAACATTACCTAAACTTAATGATATTTTGTAAAAATTGATTTTAAATTATTAATTTTACAATTCAATTTAAAGTTATTTGCTTTCTGTAATAAAATGATAAAATGTATTCGTTTTAAGTGTTTCTTTGAGTTTTAATTGCTTTAATTTAAATGCTTGTGGACACTATATGCCGTTGGTGGGACATCGTTTGTTGCCGAGGATTCGGTTCGACACAGAGGGTAGTAATCAGGAACAGTTTGCGACATCCTATATATTGTTAATTTTATTTTAAATAAATTTTATTTTATTTAGTATCTGAGGATATATCGATTCTCAAAATATAAACAAGAAATTTGTATTTAAAAACCATTAAAGTTACAACTGTAATCTTCATATTTTGTAGGTGTAAAATAAAAGGTTATAGGTTCACTTGAACGTGTCGCCAATAAAGTCAAAATGAACGCAATGACTGGGTACTACATTAAAGTCATCCCACCTTACCTCACATTTAATTCACTTTCATAAAAGAAAAGACAAATACTTTTCGTGGTTATTTTCTCGGGGAGATCACGTAGGCGAGCACCTCATCTGCGGCGCTCCCAGAACGACGATAAAATTTAAAATTCAAGGCCACGTTAACGAACCGGCCTCGCGAAGAAATAGATATTCAAATGTGAGATCCCATATTAACATTTATGGCAAGTTTGCGGGGTCGAGACAAAGGCTCGCCCGAGGCCCCCGCGGAGCGACATCGAGCCGTTGACGGTCCGCTTGAGTCGCGACTCATCGCGTTCTACGCTACAATATGCATGGCAGGTGGTACTTTTAAAATGAGCATTTCAATTTTCTCTGTCAAGCCTTCTTTATTCTATTTATTTAATGGGATGACTTAATCTTATAATCGCAATAATTTATCCCACCTTAATTCAAAACTTCTTGTTCAGAACTCGACAATGGCATTGAGGCTTTGTTTTAGTTGTTCTATTCATATTTTTGGCAAATAAAAGTTTCGAAGAAAACAAATCAAAATCCCAATTTTACTGGCTGCATTATTTATGTGTTATTGCTATGTAACTGTCGCTGCCGTATCTCCCCTTTCTTCCCCGTGAAATTACGGCAGTCGTGGTTTGGTAATTTTTGTTTTTCAAACTTTTGCTTATAAATGTCATCGTGTTTTATTTTGATTTACCTTACCTATATACAGGTATTAATTTCATTTTAGTAAAAAAATCTTAAAATTTTTTATCATGCTGTACACGTTTGTTATTAATATCGGTCGGTTAGAATGGCCAAGACGTCCCTGGTGCCCGTTCTCTCCCAAATAAAATTGCCGCTATCTAAACAAAGAGCCCTAATTATTCGGCCGTGGCGGGCGGGGTCTCTCTCTTATGGGTGTTCTGGGGCCCATTTCGCATCTCGTATAGGGCTCCCGGGAGTAGCGGGTGCCGCCTAGCCAATCGGTGGATGGAAAAGCGAGCGATTCACGTTTTTATGTACGATCTTGTAGCTTACTGGACTTTACGACTACTAACATTCTACTCGTATACATCGAAAATTTTCTTTTACAGGATCATTATAATTTGTTTCGCTTAATTTGTGAATTATTATAATTTTTCATGTATTTAAAACATTTCGTATACTATAGCTCAAAAATACAATAGCTTGTATTACCAGTACTTACTCGCTTATTTGTTTAGACGAATTCCATGAAAGTCAATTTTCTAAAGATAGAGTTGAGTCAATGCTTAGAATACCGGTGCAAAAACTCACCGGTATTCATTGATTGTACACTTTAGAATTTATTTTAATTTGCACCCGATTTTATTTTAAGACAATGAACCCGATATAAAGGGTTTCCGAGCGGTTTTTGCCTCCGGGCGTATTGTCTTCACCCTACGCCTTTTCAGAGTTTTTATTGTGTAGAAATTATGAAATAAAAAGGCAATATCGTGTGTCGGAGAGCTGTGCGCGGTGTGGGCGACGCGACACTCGACACCGCGCGCGCGCCTCCAGCCGCCATTGTGACCCACCATTCACCCGCCACCACAGACTCATATTCGATTGCAGTGTTTTAAGCATTCGATTGCCTTCGCCGGTATTAAAGGGTTCCCAAGAAGCACGAATAATAGCTATACATTTTTTTACTTTTTATAGTATTTTACTGGAGCGAAGGGAACGCTTATTGTTTATATCTTGAATTGCGGCGAATGAATAGGTCTCGAGCATTCATGGCTTTGGCACTTGGAGATCGTAAGGAGATAATAATGAGCGGGCGGACAAGGGCGGCACAGGGTCACCCGGGGTGGCAAAACAAACCACCCACCGAACGCGTGGTCAAACATTGCTTAACAGTGCGTCTTACGAAAATGTATTAAAGATTTATAATTAGGAGAAGATGTTATAAGTTTTCTTCATATTGACCTGTCAGTGAGTGCTATTTCGTAAGCTTTGCAATTCTTATATATTCTTTTTGCATTAGGTATTCACAAATTAAAGTATAATTCGCTATTTAGATTTTCATTTGTTTCGTTTCGATCTTAGAAGATGATGATAACTTAAATTTATATTAATATTGTTAGCTTAGAGTTTTTGTAATAATTACTTGCACTGCTCTTTATATGCGCAAAGAGCAGTTTTGGATAATTAGAGTAACAATCAAAATAAGATTGATTAACTTGGAGGTTTTTTAATTCATTATTTAGGTTAAATGTATTTTATATCGTGTGCAATTAAAAGTAATGGTGCAGCTCTACATGTAATATTTGCTATTTACTTTTTTTATATTTTTTTTTCTTATTAGTTTCCTTAAAAGTACCGGGTTGTTTATACAAAATTCCTTCATTCGATCAATATTCTCTTTGAGGAAACAATTGGATATTTTGATAGGAATATCGCACCCAAATTATTATATTTACTTGTATCACGATGGTCAAGAATTAAACTTAGACCCGGGGGAAGTTTTCATATTGCGTCGACACTTGACTCAGATGCGCTTAACTTATGCATGGCCAGAGATAGCGGGACTCCCAAGCTAGATAACTTGGCAAGCTATCAAAATAATAGAACTAATGTCAATCGAAAATTTTCAAGTAATTGCATACGATCGCATTATCTAAGAAACAATTTACTGAAAAATGTTAAAAATCCAATTTACGCAACGAATTTTTCTACTTAAAATGGAAGCAATGACGATATCAGTGGCGTGAAATTAGAGTCTACATCGATTTTCACCTTGAACGATCACCACTTTGCGTGCGGTGTATTGTTTGATCAGAAGCGGAACTCCATGGCAGTTTCTACGATTGCGCTGCGACTCTGCTTCACTGGCCACAACACTCGCAGCGGGCAGTGAGCTAAATAAATGAATCGGCATATCGGCAGTACCATCCAACAATTGGCAGGGTCGCCGACGAGTGCGTGGGAAACGAGAAGCCGCGGCTCGTATAACTGTCAATTTGCTTCGATTTTTCAATTTTGTAATAGATTTGCGTAGAGATGTACCTCGAGACGGACGGTATATTTTATCACTGATTAGATGCAAGGCTCTTGGCCGCGGCGGCGAGGTGTTGCAAAGCGGCTTTGATTGTATCTAGTGTTCCTTCATCTCGCCGCCGCAAAGCCTACTGCTGCTAGACACTGATATTAGAGTCTAGAAATCTAGCTTATTTTAAACCGATTTATGACTTAAATTTTAATCTTAATAAGTGGGTGTATCGGATTGATTTACAAATGTTGTATGAACTAGTAACTTATGAGTATTTGAAGAATAGCGCACTCTACCGACAAAGAAACACATCTGGTTTTAGGGTGGAATTGTTTCTGAGGGTGGCGTGGTTTCTGTACACGTGTTAGCACCCTGTACTGACATCTGTTGGAATTGTGTAGAGTTGCGGGCTTTTCGCTTTCCAAGATTGGTTGTTTTCCACATATTTTTTGTTAGTGGTTTTCTGATTGCAAATATACTATTAAGGATTTTTACTATTTCACACAAAGAAACAAGTGGATATAAACTTAGTATTAAAATTTATCCCATTTTTATACGACAATAATGTTATAATGTGTTTCTTGTGAAAATACCTATATGAAATAGTGTATATATTATTTATTTGTACCAATCGAAGTAGGTACTAAGTACGATCGTACGATTTTATGATATAATCAGTATCATTATTGAACTTTTTCATTGCATAAGCGGGCATCTGAGCTGGTGGTTCGCCTGATGGTAAGCGATCACCACCGCCCATCAACATCGGAGAGATAGTGCTTCTGCGAAGGAGCTGCCCGCTTTTAAGGGAAAAAATATAAGAAAGCAGAAATGGACTAGGAAGGGTGAGAAAAGGAAACAGGTTAAGGATAGAGAATAAAGTAATGGTTTTTTTAATTAAAAAAAGCGTATCGGGAAATAATCAATATATCATAAATTGTGGATATAGCTAATATTTATTTATTTGTTAACGAAAATTTATAATATCCTACTTCCTACTACCTAATATTATAAATGCGAAAGTTTGTAAGGATGTGTGTTCGTTTGTTGCTCTTTCACGCAAAAACTACTCAACCGATGGCAATGAAATTTGGTGCATAGACAGCTGGACAACTGTAATAACATATAGGTAATTTTTATCGCGATATTCCTACGGGATACAGACTTACGCGGGTGAAACCGCGGGTCGCAGGTAGTAACATCATATGTTATCTGTAAATCTACGTTTACTTTGTTCAAGAAAATTCTCAATTGTAATCTAAAGCCTAATTAGATAGAGGAAATACCAAAAATAGCAAAGAACCCAATTCAATAGTTCGGCGTGGGCTGGGCGTGTCATGTGGGCGGCTGTGTGGGCGGGCCAGCTCCGCCCCTAGCACCCACGCAAGCACCCAAGTCTTAATCAACAATAGTTAAATATTTATATGTTTGTCTATAAAGAATGTTTGATTTCTTGACTTCGAAGGTCATTAAAAATATACCTGCAAAGAATAAAATTTCTAATTACTCATACATTTACTTATCAAGGATTTTAAATGCTGTTCGCAAAGTAATAATACTTGAAGATTGTGTTTAAAGCTTGTTCGTAAGGCGATGCTGATATAGCACCTATATTATGATAAAGTATTGGTCGCTTAGTAGATGAAGTGCTACCAAAGCCATTAAGAAGTTACCTATATGCGAAAATAACATATTGTGTAATTCTGGACTCTTTTTCGTTATTACTACATACTATAAAACAGAGTCGCTTACTCTGTCTCTTTGCCCCTATGTATGCTTAAATTTTTAAAACTATGCAACGGTTTTTGATAGGGGATTTTTAATAGACAGAGTGGTTCAAGCGGTAGGTTTATATGTATAACATCTATTAAATTACTTCAAAATTAACGTGAGCGAAGCCACGGGAAAAAGCTAGTAAATTATAAATGCGCAAGATTTCATACTTCCTCGTCACGCAAATTTTGTATATATACCAAGTTTTTGCCTCACCTTAATAAAAACGAAACACGATCTTCTTCTAGATTTGCAAACATCATCTTCAGCGATGACATTTGGCGAAAGCAGTATTATTGTTTTATTAATAATTAATCTTAATTAAACTCTAAAAAAACTTATAGTCGAATTAAAGGTCGTTCGATCATATTGGAAAGCTTGGTAAAAAAACATGTTTGAGAAACATCATCAAAATCATTCATTGTATCAGAACTTCTTATCTATATTCACTTTTTACCCTCGCCTCTATCTAGTTAACTGCTAGTTGTTGATTATAAATAAACGAGACACTAATTAAGCCCACAAGAAATCCAATTAAGAAGTGACTCAACACAAAAAGCTCGTGCTAATTGCTTAATCGTAACTAATAGTACGTTAATGTAGATGGTAAGTCTATCCAATGCCTTTGATTAAGCCTTCCACAGGTGATGAGGTTAAGCCCGGTAGTGATCATTAATACGCGTGAAATGAACGATGACGTGGGTTTCGACCACCCAAATATAGAATTGTTTGAAGATGTATCGTCTTTCTTTTGTATTAAATTCAATTAAGAGACCATCAAAACAACTACATTAGTTTTGCATCAGTACTAAATGCCGCTCGATCCGAAGTAGGTACATTTAAATTTATGCCGCTTAATTGGTAGAATTGTAATATATTCGCAATTTATTTATAGCCGTGCTATTTTTAAGGGTCAAATGTACCTACACTAAGCTTTAAATAGGTAGTTTTGCCATTTGTGACAAATTTCATGCTGATGGTCAAAATATCTTAAATGCTTGTCGATGACTTGCACAGTATAATTCTACTAGTAATATTAGTTTGTCATCATATTATGGATGCGCCTTTTAATATTTTTGTAATAAATAAATCTATTTGGAGTAAATTTTATGGGAATATATCATTATAATACAATTTCGACGACTCGCGACCAAGCTTAACTTTCTGGTCACGTTTCATGGGCTGCCTTTCCAAAACTTGCGTGTTTATGCTCTTATTACTGCGGTAAATATTTAATTTCATGGCTTAATACATTCCATTTTGGATTTTACACGAGTATAATTGAGGTTCGGAGAATGCTTTGTATTTAGATTTGTATAATAAAATCAACATTTTTATTGATGGAATTTAATTGAAAGTTAATAGGTATGTATTTAAGCCATTGAAGGTATTTATCGTATTTATGTCAATGGAGTAGAGCCATTATTAGGTATAACTTTGGTACTGTTTAGTTTATATGTCACTAACAATTACAAATAATGTTTTGTAAAACTACGGCTTAAAGTGCCACATAGACTATTTGAGACATCAGCTAGCGGTGAAAGCGAGAGTAAGGGCACTCTCGTAAATTTGTGTAAAAAATTAATATCTTATTTTCAGAGCAACTTAAACCTACCTTATATTTTATATGTGATAAAATTTTTATGTTATTGAAGAATAAACTACTAGGGCAAATAAGAAATGGATACTCATCTATAAAATAATCTCTGAATCTGCAGATACGAGATTCGGGACTAATATAAAAAATAGAAAGTAAATACGCTGTTGTATGCGTATTGGGTTCAAATCTAATACTTCTGAAACAAACAAAGTAAATTGCTAATCAATCCGTCGTAGGTACATAACACAGACATCATTCAAATGTTTGTTTTCTATACTCTGGCAGCTATAGCAATTGCTAATAGTATGAAGTAGGTACAGTTTAACAAGATCATCGTATTTATAAACAAGACTGCCATGTGCATCTTATTTAGTTATATCTATTGTCTAAGATAGTTCGCCGCGGTTCGTCTTGGCTT
This sequence comes from Zerene cesonia, assembly GCF_012273895.1. NCBI lineage: Eukaryota > Metazoa > Arthropoda > Insecta > Lepidoptera > Pieridae > Zerene > Zerene cesonia. The sequence goes on along the minus strand of NC_052111.1, from coordinate 3,264,063 downwards.
CCTCGGCATTTCCTGCTCCGGGTCCATCTATTGTATTAACCGAAATACGTCGGATCTAGTTTATAGTTTAACATTCCCAGTATACCGAATGCTACACAAACAACTGATTTACGTCATTGTTATAAATCCACAACACCACTTGTGAAAATATTTTGGTTTAATATCTGGTTATTTTTTAGTTAAAACATGGTTGAAGATAATATGAGTAAAGAATTGAGATTTATGAGTTCATTTAAAAAGTGGTAATAAGATAATGACCAAATACAAAACATAATGGTAGGTATATAGGTAATGATTTATGTACGTACGTTCATGTAACAAAGAGCTGATTTACATTGGTCTGCATTGTTTAATGTGGCAACTCTTGTAGAAACAGTAAAGAAGCGGAAGTCCATCAAGTCGCAGTTGTAAGTAGTCGCCGGACGTGCGCGCCACTACCGGACTTTAAGGGGGCTTGGTTTCCTGTCCGAGCCCCTGGCTTTTCCTCCACTTTATGGATTGTTATTCAATGCAAATAAATCTTACAAACTTCACAAAGTGAAAGATCTCTTCTAAATGGAGACCATTATATTATTTGTGAAGTTGTGTATTTTGTTGTAATTGTTTTGTATTCATACGAATGGAACTTAGCTAAAATTGTACTTACTAAATAGATGGATACATTTTCTTTTGTGAATTACAAAGGTATTTTATTTTTTATAGGTATATTATCGAACATTTTTATACACAGAGAAAATACGCATCCTAACAGTAAAATATGTTTAAATTTTTACTTATTACAATTTCGTATTTTTGATAAATTCTAACCCTATAATTAGCTCAGCATTTATAAAGTAATAAACACCTTGAAAGAATTTAGCTATGATTAGTTCTATGATGATTGGTAACAAGCAGCTCGGGCAGGTGTCGGCGACGGTGCGCAACCACAGCAGCAGTCACCTGCAGGGGCAGCCGCCGGAACTACGTGCCGATCCGCCGGCCGCGCGCCGATAGCCCTCCCGTAGATGTTTGCCTGTAAACTGATTTATTTCTCTATTACATACAATTGCTTCATCGATGTGTTTCGATTTTATGGAATGCATATTGATTTAACCAGATGTTAGACTTTCAAAATATAATATATTTATGTTTCTTGTTACGAAAAAAATTGTGTTCCTATCAACTTTCAAAAAAATTGTGTATTCCGTTACAAAGGGTATTTTTGTTATATGCCGTCCATCTATATAAATGTATTACGAATATAAACAGCAGATTAAAATAAAAATCTCTTAAAAAATGTTCCCATTGCCCCTGACGTCGTGAATACGATTTTGGGGACCCGGAGCTATATATTATTTTAAATATGTACATATTTGGCCTTGACTCGTAAGACACAGATGATACTTTTAGGCTACTTTTACCCTTCACAGGTATCATCTGTGACCAAGCTTTTGTTGTACTTTTCCTTATGACCTTCCTTATAACGCCCATATAAAGGCCAGTATCTCCAATTAACAAGAATGCTAATCGAAACTGATATTACAAAGTGAAAGGGCTAGTGCTTTTATGTATGGTACGATTGAATTTTTAAACAAAGACCAAGTATAAAAAGCATTTCACCATTAGTTACCTTAATCAAGTAACTTATGTACATAGCTACGTATTCAATACAATTTATCGGTCCTATAATCCAGGACATAATAAATTTATTAATATCCATTTAATATATAATGGAACCATAGCTAAAACGAGAAATAACAGGCTTTGTTTGGCAAACGCATTGTAAGTGGATTTGCAATAAGCCACGGTCCAAGTCATTCTTCAGGGTCGTGGACATTAATGTACCATAACCCACCTAGAGGTGGTAAAAAGCCGCGTGACGCGCCGAGGCAATCATTGGTCACGAGCGTGCCTGCTTAGGCCAGGGACAACTGTATTGGCAGCAGATTTGGCTCAGTTGACTATGCGTTCAAACATTTTTGAGAGATAATTACTTTGTTTTTCGCTTTGATTCGTCGTTTTAGTTGTATCGTCGCGTCATTTAATTAGGGATAACTTTATATCTTTGTTATAGAAATTTATTTGGATGTAAGATATTTTTTATTTCATGATGCGATTTATGTATAGGAATTTAATGAAACACCATAATATAATTTTAATTTCAGATACAATGACACCTTAAATTAAAATTGCACTTTTCTGTCTGATATCTATTATTGTCTTCAACTAGTAAAATATACTCATTCTTTTAGTTACTCGTATTTTTATTTACTTACGCCTATACTCTATATAATACAAGTATGTAGATACTTAAATTTCCTAATATTATAGTAATTTTATGTGTATTACGAATGCCCTTATGTTTGTCAAACCTGCAAAATTGTGATGTATCGCTGTTTGCGAGAGATAAAGAACTATACGATGGATTATCATGGTCACAATATTATACGAGCGCCTCGATGACCTTAGTGTAGTAGGCGCTAAGTCGCGGAACTGTCACCAAACTGGGCATGCCTCCCGGTTCGTTACACCAGATCAACTTTCAGTCATGCTCTCAGTCATAATGCGCAGTTATTCGTGATGAGCACCTTCCCACGGATCTTAACCGAACGTCGCACTTTCGTCATTTATAAGATAAAAACAAGTTTAAAAAGAAGCAACATTTTCAATTGAAACGAATTTATTTTCACAATAAAATAAAACGTACTTGCATAAGAAATGTTTAACATTTTCATTAAACATTCAACGGGCTCGGCTATATTCACGGCTCGTTTGCAAGTAGCACAAGTGACAATTTTTTTATGAGCGCATTATCTGACGGCCGTAGTTACATGAAGCAGCCGTTTCAGATAAATAAAGGCGTCAAACGTAACACCGCCGTATCATGTCTTGAGATCAGGCGTTACGGTCACGTATCTCTCACTCCCACGTCTTAATTGACCTATTTCAAGTGAGATGTACGCGTAAAGCGCGCCGCCTCTGGGATACCATCGCCGCGCCGCGGGACGTGACACCGCGTATCGGTGCCCACTAACTCTATTCTTGTCACACATTTGACATGCTCTGTGACACACGAATTCGAATAACCATGATACCTTGCAACTACGGCTATAACGAGAAAACACAACAATACTCCAGCTCTTCATAACAACTTAATCGTTGATATAGCCATAATCGTTGAAACATTACGAAAGGCGGTCAAAAAGGTGTTGGCGTGAACACGGTCGTTAGTGATGGTATCAACATTCACATTTGTAGAAAAGTGTTTATTACACGGTCCGTGCTGGAATCTCATACATTAGTGGTTAAAACTGTTAGATTGTCACGATGTTATAATTTTGTTTCCACTGTCTATAATAAAAAATGACTGTGAGGAGATCTTAAACGAAGTGATATGTATATTTAGTTTGGAATCTAAAACAGAAAATCATTATCATAATTTAAGACATTCATATTATTAGATGAAGTAGGTTGGTAGTGAGTTTATTCTTTATTTACAAACGAATCCAATTTACGGTAAACCCTCGACATTCGTCATGACACACTGTGACATTGCTCTTGGGAGAGAGACCACCCTGCAGTTGATATCTCACGCTGCGATCTTCATAGAAAAACATTTTTTTGATTGTGTGGCCTCAATTTTATACATGTTGATATTTTGTTTAATCACAAAATAAACTTTACTTACAAATATTTAGTTTATATTATTTATTGCAATCTTCTTCACACTTCAAGAAGCTCCTAATATTTTAATGAATATTTTATTTAACTCTTATTTTTAATAATAAAATATTAGTCAATTCTAGGAAAAGCTCTTATCACTAACGTAATCAAGTAATTGATTTATTAGAAGCTGGATGTGTGCATGTCTGTTGTCAGGACGGGGACCCGAGGGATCTCCGGGTAACAAAAAATGTTTTGGGTGTCTGATGTCTGTTGACAATTTAAATTTGATACGCTGAGTGAGAATTCATTTAAAAAGAAATAGAAATTGAGTTTAGAAATAGATTTTTATCACTTCACGGATCCCAATCAATCATTACGACTTGCAATTATACGAATATTTTATATGTTACTAGCTTTTTCCCGAGGAATCACACACGTTGATTCGGAATAGTTTAATAGACGTTATTATACATATAAACCTTCCTCTTGAATCATCTATTAAAAATCATAATCATAGGGACAGAGAAAGCGACTTTGTTTTATACTTTATAGTGATATCTATCCATATAATTTGAATATTTGTTACTAAATGATTTGATTGATATATTTATGTATTACTTTTAGCTTATTTTGCAATAAACATTTTATGTATTTTTGCATTTCTTCTATGGCCTTTTTAAATTTCATTTCCTGTCAGATTGTTTAGTTGAGAATGTTCTTTACCAATAAGCCCGCCTTTTATGAGAAATAAATAGCACTGCTATATTGCTATTATTTTATAGTTAGTATTACAAATCGTTAGTAGTTGAATTACCAAATATGAAAATGAACCTTATTTTTATTAAATTACGGAACATAATAAAGATCAACATTTATAATCTAAGTTTTAATTCTTAGTTATTCTAAGGCTCCAACGAGCTTTTTTGAAGCCATACATAATATGCATCCTTATGATATACCTATATATAAAGTAGTAAAGTTTTGTTTTATAAAATTACGCGAGGGGATCCCGCGAACCAAAATGTAACTCAGACCCTCATCATTGCCAGTGGCAGTCACAATGGAGGCTTACTAAGATAAGAAGTGCGAGTTTGCTTTTTCATAATACTTTATTCAAGACCGGAGATTCGGTTCAGTGACAGACTAATCGGTGGTGTCAGAGAGAGGTGCGGGACACTTAAGTATTAATGTTTAACCCTTTTGTATCCGCCTGATGTTCGCCCGACACTGTCAATCCCATTTTCACTTGTAACGTCGTATGAATATTTAATGTTCATTAATTTGTAGGATCTTATACGTCCGTTTAGTTTGCTTTGTGCTATCTGGATGAACGTAATTAATGAATGATATGTGTCACAATTTAGTAATGAGGTGTCGTTTTTCTCTACGAGTAACTCACTCATATGTGTCTGAATGTTACTTAATTTTAGCTTGAAACTTTGCAATGAAAAATCTCAGAACGTGAAATTAAATATAAAAAAAAAGATTTTCAATATTATGGTATTTCGATTTTACAAGATTTTTAAAAGAATTCATAACAAATTTCGTTTATCAGTAAAAAAGATTTGAACCGATACATATGAATATTTAGCTCAGATTTAAATGAAATAATAATCCTAACGAGTACCTAGTAGGTAAATTATGGTCGGAGCGAACTTTATATTTCTAAGGCTGTGTAAGATTATAAAAATGATGGTGGTATAATGATATCGTTGATGTTAGTTATACTTACATCAGGAGAGATATACAGTAACTCATAGATAATTTATGTGTAATTTTAGCGAATAGAATTTTTTTGTTTTTAAATAATTAATTACAATGTACAGTTAACCAATTTTTTTTTTTATTGTTGTGTTGTTCTTTTCACTAAAGAGTGCACTAACAACCTGTGACCTGTCATTTTTTGTTACATTAGACAAATATACTTTTTCAGTATCGTAATTTAAAATGCACCAATTAAAAAACTATGTGTTTTTAAATAAATAAGTAACCACATAGGGGTTACCTATATTATAGAGTTAATTGTATTAAATTTTGTTCATTTAAAATCTCAGTGAATGTTTTTACCGTTTACATAAAATTGATTATAATATTATTCACATAAATGTCATATGTTTATGTATGTTGTCACAACAATTCATTCAGTGTTAAATTTTGTGTTCATTTTATGAGTAAACAAATCACTAGGGAATACTAAAATGCAGATGTTTCTCAAGTTTATCCGTAAAATGACCGCGGTTGGTGTCGTCAGTAATCCCTGTAATAATGTATTCACAACTAAAAGGTAGAAATCCGCAAGTCCACCGACTCTATCACTCCCTGCGGGGCAATCAGCGGACGTCGGGTGGCCGCCACTTAATACTGCTATCGTTTTATAACTCTTTACAAAATAGCATTTAAGGCAGTATAAAATAAAAACTAATTATCTTATTTGGCAAATAGGCCAACACATACTTCGTCCTTTTAACGTTTACAAATAAAATCTAAACCAAAAAAACCTTTAGAGATGTGAAAATACGTAAACTGTAAAAACTGTCTTAATGATAAAAAATTGCAGCGTTTTGTCTATACAGTTTGAAGGTGCGAACGAGGCGGGGGACATCCGCGCCCATTGGTCGCGCCTACCCGTAGGTGGAACGGGGAAAAGACAGCAAAATTTTCTCGACAGAGCATTCTAAAAAGCTTTTAGTGTCATCCCGCTGTCACTTCGATATTTCACGTTAAAACCCGTATCCCTCATTTGTGTGCTACAAAATGAATGCGTCAAATTGTTTACGATTGATTACGTATGGGACTCTGTTTGAAAATCCATTAGCTATTCTCCAATATTTCTTCGTAATTTAAAAGTAAAAATAAGTTAAGCTCGTCGTAAAGGAGTAAACAGCTTTTCGTTTCTAAACATGCTGGTTAAATTTTTCAATAAATTTGCATCAGGTTTTAAAGCAAGCAAGGAAAACTTAGAAAACTTATTAATAGTTGGGTGCAGTTTGGTGGAGAGGGGAGTGTAGGCGGAGCACACAGGCGGGGCGTTCGGGTGCTGAGGTGCCGAGGCTCGGGCGCGCTGGCTCTGACTCGCCCATCAAGAGCTCACAGTCGCGCCGCACTTCTCACTACTGAAGCGCGCGTCGGTGCATCACTGCATTATAAAATTACTCGATACACTCAGCTGGCAACCTGTTCCGAAAATTAAAGGACTCCCGTAAACAAAGTATAAAGGTGCAACGCTGACTAATTACTCGGTCAATAGCAGTCACCTAAATAATTGGCGGAAAGGAGCCGTTTTAAAGCAGAAACGGGCACCCCATCAATTAGAGCCACCTGTCGGACACGCGCCACGCATTAATTCGCACTTGCAATATATTTGCCCTCAAAAAACCTCAAAATAACTGGCATCAGTGCACCTGCGGCAAACTCTTGACGGATACGCTTAAATGTTCACTAAAAGGATTCAGATGTAGCCCCGCTCAGAGGGTGCTGGCGCTATGATCATGTTATTCAAGGGTAATAGCAGTAGATTAGAGCATTTGATAGAGAAAATTCAAGCTAATAAAGAAAATCACGACGTCTCTTCGGAAGATATAAAGGGTAAGTTGGACACATTTTTGTTTTATTCAATTATATATTTGGTTGTTATGCTATTTCGATGCATGCGGTATTTGAAGAAATATAGTAAGAAAGTGAATAAAATGTAAATAACTATCATTACATAAATATAATTTCAGACATCTAAAATTATAATAAATTGGTGTGTTATTAAATTTTTTATAAATCAGATATTAGGTAATTCTGATTTGATTTTTTTGCCAATGAATGTAAGAGAGTGTGTGTAGAGCAAATCTGACTGCTTTCTTGTTTATTTTTCTCAGGCTATATATACCTTAATATGTACATTGACTATAATAATTACAATTAATAATTATATTACAATATTGTTGGAAATAAAAGGAAAAATTACCATCTATGTATCTAGTTTATCCTTACTCATTATTTGATTAATCAATTATTATAAAAGTGAAAGTGAGTTATTTGTTTGTAATTCTTTCACGACATAATTTTATTGTAAAATTTCGTATCTAGATATATTAAGGAGATTAAAGAGCTAGGCTAACTAGATCTAGAGAAATATTGAGATATTTCTCTAGATACAGTCGAGGTTGAGTGTCATACATACAAATACGAGATGAAATTCGGGATAATAACTAAATATATCCATAATATTTTCTTGTGTTTGGTTTCACGCGAGTATTATACATTTAGAAATTAAAAACTTTTTTAATAAAATAGTTTAAAATCCGTTGAAAAGTTTTTAATTTCTAAATATATCCATAATGATAATTTTACATAGTGTTTTAGAAATTAAATGTTAGCAAAGGAAAGATAAATAAATTTTTACTTGTCTTAAATAAAATGAATATCTATTATATTACACTTATCCAATCGGAATAACTCATTTTTATAGTAGTATTACATTATATATACGACTTCGCCCGGAAATTGGTGCGGTTATAGGAAATTCCCATAGGAGTGAGCCTATTAGCCTGTGTAAATCTAGCCTCCTATCTCCAGACACAACAATCAAACATTATCGTGAAAGAAAGAAAAACAAACACACTTACATATTTATAATATAAAAAAGGATTTTTATTAATGTTACTTGTAATAATTCCATGCTTGATATAAAATTAAAAAGTTAAGTGCATGTAATCTCTTAATTAAGCTAATTACAAAAAATATGTATAAATAATAATAATCCTTAATTCTCTTCATTTTTGGATGAAGACTGGCGCAATTTTCAAAAGATGAATAATTAAATAATTCCAAAAGAAGAATAAATTAGTATCATGGACAGGATTTTCAGTGTGTATAAGATTTAAACTTAGTTTTATATAATTAGTTTTGTGCAAAAAAACCTACGGATTTGATGAGTAACAATAGTATATATTTTTAGTGTATACAAAGCGAATTGAAGCCATCCTTCGTTTTAAGGAACGTCGATAGAAAAGTATCTACGTCACAAAATAAGCTTTACGATTTATTTTCAAGCCTTGGTGATAATTAATTCATTTAACAATGTATTAAACAACCCATAGAAACAACCATTAAAAAATGTGATCTTATTGTTCCTGTTTTGGCATTTTAGAAGTAACATTTTTTATTGTACTTTATTGTATGGGTAAGTTTTAAACAATGTTTAAAAAATCACACCTTAGTACATTCACTCTATAATTTTACTCAAATAAACGAGAGCCTTATCCTTTACCAGAGTATTAAAATGGAGGTACTGAATATAAATGCCAAGTCACTATCATTACTATGATCACTCAATATCTATTATCATTACCTAAGTGTAAGAAGCAAGAACATTGCTTTTGAAGGTAATTACTTGAATGTCTCATCTGTGATATGTTTTAGTTGACTCAATTTGCTTGGTTCTATTCTTTTATTTATTTGATATTTTAAAAAGAAATAAATGTATAGCCCTATAAGCATAACCAAAAATTTTGCAGCCTCTTACTATTAATTTAAAACGATCTTATACCTACCATTGCATAAGTCTTAAAAGCTATTTTCTCTTCTCTATTTATATATACAGCATAATTATTAGTATTCAAAATATTTATCTGCTTATATCATTTACTACGAATTGTTGCAAAGGAAGATAAAAATATTTTAATTCTTACCATGCAATTGTTTAAATTTAAAAGGAATTAAAACTAATATTAAGGACACTTTATCAATTAAAAGAAGACGACAAGTCAGGGTAGTTAGTGCATGGTGATATTGGTTTTAATTTAATGAAGACACAGATTACTCCATTAAAAATGCGCGTTAATAATCTTTAATAGGATTTTCTTTAAATTGACACGAATTAATTATAAAATAAAATTACTGTGGTTCCCAAACTAAACAATATGCTTGCATCTTGGGACCCCGAGTTGCGCTTTATGGACAATTCTAAGAAGACCAAGCACTTTTAATATTATGGTCAAATGAAGTCGAGGTTCCGCTAACATCAAATTCATTATTCGATTTATCTGCACATTATTCACGTCTCCAATGCTTCAACTTTCCTCACTTGGCGAGTATGGTGGATTATGGTTTGCATCGTCACGAGGCCTGTGTCTGTATAATGTGATCAAATATAGGTCGATGATGTGTGATGATGAATCTTCATTATTTTTATCTTTTCTTACATGTATAAGTTCTATGTATGTCGATGTAAGATTGCAAATACCGCTAGTTTAATTTTATTTTTTGTATTATTTTCTAAGTTTATAAATTTAATTTGTTTATAATCTAACGTAGGCATACATATAATTGTAAAACTTATGTAAAACCCAGGACTTTACCGTTCTTACGTTATAAAAGACGTATGGATCAATGCTCTATACAATAATGCTTATCTAAACTATTTTTATTATATATTAAACATTAAACCGCCTCTTGGTTGCTACAATAAGAAGACTTTTAATCTTCAAATTCCCAATTTAAGGATGAAAAACCAACAGGGGTTCCCTAGGAATATGCTCAGGATCATATAATAGACCACCTTTGAATAAAGTCCACCCTTAAAAAAAAATTCTATATATATAATTGGTCCAAATGCTCCTAAAGCTTGAAGACAAATTGAGAACCTCCTTTTTGGATATGATGAATGTATCATCTTGGCAAAGAAGAACCATGTATGTTATATTAAATTCCAAATTCAATAGCACTTGAAATTGAATTCTCACGCAGACCAGCTCAGCTCGCGTGTAGGTTGGTCAGTTTTTCACATGATTAGTCGTTTGGAGATTGGCGCTGATTGTCGAGGCGCCGGTTGAGGTGTCTCAGACGCCGCAATTAGGAAGTGAGCTTCCGCCGCCCACCATAGCATGTGCGGCGCCAGAATCACCCGAGGAATTGCTTGCAATCATTCTTAATTACGATTATCCTATCTAACACCAACATAATTATGGTTGAAAGCGATTAACAATAATCTTCTACTAAAAGGGTAATCAGCAAGAACATTCTAAAAATGCTATATAGACTGTCAATATTATACTTACGATACGAAGATAAAACCAAGAAATGAAAATTTATTTATCAAGAATATTTAATTTTTCTTCATAAATAAATTTTATTGTGATAAAGAACCAAATTAGCGTGAAAGTACATTAAATCTTCTACGGAATGACGGAATTCAATTGTCATTATTTTATCCATTAGCGTGGTCGTTACGCGCATCCGGGGCGTGAAGGGAGACAGATTGATATAAATAGTTTCCCTTATTATATGCGATATAAAATAAGGAGATAGGGACCGGGTAAAAGGGAAACGAAACCTGAATATATGAAGTTTTATACGGCAATTTCGCGGCAGAGTTTTCGTAAAACATCGCAAGAATGAAATCGTTTGAAAAATATTAGCTTATTCAACGAAATGAATACTCAAAGAGAATATAAATTATATTAATTGTTGAATAACTGTAATTTTTGTGAAAATAAGACTAGATAGAGTTAATCCTATGAAGCATAAATATCTATAATTTCATAGAAATATTGTAACTTCTTTATTCATAAATATCATAAACAAAATTAAATTAGTTTCCATTTTCCGTCCGCAAGGCCCACTCGGGACGTGATTTCTCACCCGCCATGAATCCTGACTTCTCCTGATATTACTCATGATTTGCGTGAATGCTCGTCTTTGCGGCCTATTCAATTTGTCTAAATTTTGAATTTTTCTTTCTTCCTTGTCGCATCACTCTTGACAGAGCGGTCGTAATGCATGCCCCTGTAACCTCATGATGACATGAGGTTACAGGGGCATGCAACCCGCCTAACAATGTTCCGTTTGAATTTTAGGTGCTTCTAAAATATTTGATATTGACTTACTCGCACGACCTATTTAAAAGGATATTTTTATAAGAAATGTTGTTGTTCAATAAATGTTGTGGTGTTAACACAAAGGAACAGTAGCCAGGTTGAATTATCCATAAGAAATTAAAATGTAAAATCACTTAATGCAACGTGCCCCCCTAATAATATTTTGATTAACAATTATTTTAAATAAACCTTTGTGTAGTAGTTATAATTATTAGTTATACCATCCTAAGATTTATTGAGGACTCGCTGCGCCCCGCGGTTTCACTCGCGTAAGTCCGTATCCTGTAGGAATATCGGGATAAAAAGTTGCCTATATGTTACTCCAGTTTTCCAGCTGTCTACGTACCAAATTTCATTGCTATCGGTTCAGAAGTTTTTGCGTGAAAGAGCAACAAACACGCACACACAAACATCCTTACAAACTTTCGCATTTATAATATTTTTAGGAAGTAGGAGTAGGTAGGATAAAATAGCATAGGATTAATGAATGAAAAAAACAATGAGATTTGCGTGGAAAATTGTTTCAAATATGTGTATTGTATTTTTATTTTATTTACGTCGGATACAGATAAAATGAGAAACATGTCTGGACATTATCACCGGAATCGGTATAGGTATTATATTCCTCATGTTTGTCAACAGAGGCACTAGGCAGCGTGGGCAGCACGGCGGGCAGCTCCTGGCCCTCATCCACACCTGAGCCCTCACCTTCTCCCGCTTCGACACCGACGTCTGCCGACGCGGTTGACCCTGAGGTGGAGGGGGAACCGCCCTTCACACTTGGCGCTACGGAACACACCCCCTATCAGTGCCAGTTCTGCGATAAAGCCTTTCCGAGGCTTTCCTACTTAAAGAAACATGAACAGGTATGTTATTATTTTAAAATGATACTGGAAAGTGAATTAAGTGATGCGTCGAATCAAATCGAATCATCTAAATAAACCGTTAAACTTTTATGAAAAAATTGGGTAGTATATACTATATGTATGATAAGCCGAATTTAAAGGTTAGCCAGCTAAAATCCTTCAGTACAACCGTATCGTTATGGTACCCACTTAATACTTATGAGCATCAACGAAAGATCTTATCGTACGACAAGGTAACAAAGTGATATGCAAACTTTTAAGGTTAGTTAACTCGTTGGCCATCATAAAACAAGACTGACCGCAATAAAGCTATTATGTCCGTCATACCTATGAATTACCTGGCAAGATACATCATGCAGATTCTAGCTTCATTAGCAAGTATATACCCAAAACAGACCGTTTGCAAAGCCGGTGCGTATTGAGATATGCATCGCAGTAGCTTTGCAATACTCTGAGGACGGCGAGGCAGTGACGTGCGGCCCATTACGGTGGTTGTACATCTCGGTTCCTTTGTGCAGCGCCAATGTGACCGCACTACGATTATCCTCGACACACGCCGCCACAGATCTAGTCGAGATAGGGCAAATAGAACCGTCACTTTGCATAAACCGTATTCCGCCTACATTAACATCTAGATTTATATCGGGCGGTGTCAAAAATGTTAGCTCCAGATGGCCAGAACTAGAAAATATATTTAAGGAAAGCCGTAATCGTATAAGGATTCTATTTGATTATCGCTATAAAATTGCATTCACCACCATGGTTTATAGATATGAATCGAGAAGTCGCACGGCGGTGGTGTTACGCCGACAAATGTATCGCAAAGATCGCGTCTTAGTTGCATCGAGACAGCCGGTGACGGCCGGAAATAAGCTCAAGATAACAACTCCCTAGCTAGCCATGCCATTTCTTTATCACTGCGCCTTAAAAAAGGAATCTTTATAAATAAATTCAATGAATTACCAGTATTTAGGCGTTGTCGAATGTTTTTATTAAATTAAAAAATTATAATAATATAAAGAATACTATCCGATTTTATTTTTCTCATTCTGAATAACTTATAAGTGACACGGGTAAAAGCTAGTGGCTCTTGCCCGCGTCTCTTCTTATAAGTTCTTCGCACGCGTTAAATTTGAAGTAGTTCATAGATCTAAATATACATATAAACCTTCCTCTTAAATCACTCTATCTATTAAAGAACCCCATACAAATCCATTGCGTATTTTTAAAGATTTAAGCATACATGAGGACAAAGAACGCTTAATGTAACGCCTATGTAATGTCCCTGTATTGTTTTATACTACGTATTGATACATTAATAAATTTATATTCTTTTTCGGTTCCTACCTAGTCCTTTATTTTTTAATAAAAGTGTAGGGTAAATGGTAAATAGGCATACCTACGAATCTATAATTATTTGTGCACCTGAGGACAATTCACCAATAGCTAAATGATTTAAGATGCGGTATTGTAGGAAGAGGTCTACGGTCTATCTTGAAAGTTGTGTCAAATAGAAATGAAACAAATTTATTAAATATCTACAATTGCAAGACAGAAATTATTTAATGTGTTAGATATACTCATATTATTATTTGTTTGTAGATTGTATTCTATTGGGTCTTTGTTATTTCAAACAAAGAATTTATCGTTATTATGTATGTATAGGTATATATTAACATACTTGTAGAAAGGTACAAAAGTTTCACTAAATTTGAATCAAAAAGTTGAATTATTTAAAATAATATGAGACTGGTACGACAACGAGTTTGTGCTGATGACCTCTGGGCAGCGGTTGTGTGAACCGCCGATGACATCGCATTACGGCACCTGGGAAAGTCTCTCGGTAGCCGCTAGCTGCCATTTCGGTGCTTTATTGGCTATCAAGCCTGCCTCTAAACTAGTTTCAAATGTCTTTTGGTGCGCTTTACTCGGAAAAGTTAACAACATCAACGCATTTATGTCGAACGGTCCCACGCTGTTTATTTAGGTTATTATAAATCCTGATGTTATTTGCGTGCCTTTTCGCTATAAGTTGTGTTACGGTTTCTTGTCGTAAAATGTCAGCAGGGATCTTCATGCACCCAGCGTACAGCTCCCGTGGAGTAATGTGAATTGTTTATTAACTTTTCTCACGAAGTTGGTATAATTCAATTAGGTATTGCTAATTATCTCCAACTCCTCAGTTGTATCTGAATACAACTTCTAAGATATTAACATAGTCCGCAATGACAATATATACTTACCTAAACGTATATTAAAATTACTGAGAAGGATAACTAAGAAATTAAATAACATAGCAGCCGTTCGCAATTATTAGTCAGCACACATGTGATCGCAATGATCAATTATGGCGGTCATGTTTAGTGGTTATGCTTCATTCTGTGCTAACAAATTGAGACCCGACGCTAATGGCTCCTCCAATCCATGGTAATTGAGCGACCACGAGAATATAAACCCCTGACTATACAAATACAATAATTCTCACTTACAACCCAGATCAATAAGTTGCGCTTCGTTTTAGAGAGAAAAGTATTCTTTTAAAAATTTCGTCTGTATGTCAAAAGGTAAAGGTAGACGTCGAACAGTCAATCATTTGTATACATATTATAGTGTACAAATGACTAGAGTATAATTGGTAGTGGATTTAGTAAAAGCGTGAAGTGGCTGTCAGTTTGGACAAAGTTGTTTCGTGTGCTAGCCCGAGAGTCGGTTCACGGGTGATATGAAGGACGAGGTATTATGCCGCTGCCACCGTCGCTACACCCATTACCATTTCCATAATTAACTTATGAATAATTCTTTGTTCATGTTTTTCCGTAGCAGACATTTTACAAATAGAGGTGACGCATAAGTTATGTGTTCTTTTATTAGGAATTGAAAAATAAGGATTTTGAGGTTTGAAACGTTGAGATTGAGACAACGTTTATTTCATGCAGGATTAGTTTACTAAGAGTTCCTTGGGAAATACTTATTTTTTATTTTATAAAGATATATATATACCTAAAGGAACCTTATTACTAATATGTGCAAAAACTACAGTATATTTTATTAGGCGGCCTTATCACTTTTAAGGTGAAATCTCGAATGCAATCCATATTCATTTTCGTATAAGTTGTATTAATTGGATACGTTTATATTTGTTTAATTATTAATTGCGCGTGATTTTATGGCGTCAGGCGGAGTTGTTATTAGAGTAATCATTAAGGAGTATTAAGTTATTTGTGGCAAAAATTTTATAGCTTATGTGTTCTTCTGGCGAACATACCCTATAACATCACTGCCAAGTGCCAACAAAATCCATGTTGTGTGGTTTTCGGATGAAAAAATGAACGTACATCTATACATTTTTACAAACTTAATCTCGTTTATAACATTAGAAACATAGTACCTAGGATAATTTTATAATCAATATTCCATTAGCTAATCTAATATTAGGTAGTAGGTCAATTAAGTAGATTTTTAAAGATTTTAAAGATTAAATTTAATACAGTATGTAGGTAACATATTTCTAATTAAATTATTTGATATTGCCCGTACCGAATACAGAATAAATAGATGTACATTTTGATTATTGTTATGAGTTATCTGATATAAAAAGGAGATCAATTGCATCCATCGAATTCCAGAGAAACAGCTCCCACTGTGACATATCGGCTACAAATCAATTTCACCTATTGGAGCTTTATCAAACATCAAATAATCACTTATTCTGATACGTATACGACCGCATATATTGATTTCAATCACTTAAACTACGTACCTTTTCGATCTTTCCATCATTTGATTGTGAGTGATTTAAAGTTTGGACTTTATGAAACTTTTGCAATTTTTTCATTTATTAATTTTTTTTTTACAGACCCATTCCGATCAAATGCCGTTTCGATGCGAATTTTGTTCGAGATTATTTAAACACAAGAGATCTCGAGACAGACACGTCAAATTGCACACTGGCGATAGAAAATACCGATGCGCTCACTGCGAATCAGCGTTTTCCCGCAGGTAAAATATAACATTTACCCGTTAAGGTACAAAAATATTAGAAAATTACTAGCAACAAAATGAATACATAATAAAAGGTCGTAATACCTTAAAGAATTATCCCTTTAAATGTAGGCGCACAAATGAAGATGTGCTTGCATAACAATGGCCACAGAATAAGATTGATCACCATAAGTCACGCCACAAAGCACGATTTACGGCCATGAAACGACGCGTCACCTTTTTCGTCACCTCTCCGCGGTCATGTGACTAATTCTATGCAATTTGTCGACCAAGCGACGAGTTCAACAAGTGAAAAGAGATGATGTGTTGACAAATGGCGTCGAGGATCTTACAAAAATAAAATAATGACCAGTACCTAAACTGGCGCGCCGAGTACGGCCATTAGTGAAGGTGTTTGGGAGAGCGCTTTTATTCTGTAGTTTGCATGGAAAGCCTCTTTGTTAGTTCTATTTGGTCCGGGCTTTATGTGGGTACTTACGTCTTGGATGACAAATTATCCACTCTGGTCACACAATGATGATTTATTTTATTCAACTTTAAAATACTAAAATGACATCCTAGCGTTAAGCGCTTTTCCAGATTCGGTTATTATGAATATGGTACATATTTCACAAATGTATATAATTTTTTCAATGTTTTCTATACAAAAGCCGATTTTTAGAAAGATACGTATCGTCTAAAGATATAAGTATCTAATATTCAAACGTATGTCAAGGTATCTATTTTTAAAGTATTATTAGATAAGTACTAGAATAAAAAAAATATATATACATATAAAATATTGGCATTTAAGACCTTACAAACCTTGCATACCTCATATTAAATTTTAGTGACAACAAGGACACAAGAATAATTGTCAGGGTATTAACCATGCGGCAACTAATCAGTGTTATCAAAAAATTGTTTGGCGTAAGCATAAAAAGTTCTGGCTATCTGGCTGATAGGTATCTCAATTTGCAGTGACCATTTAAAAATTCACATGAAGACGCACGACAATCAGAAGCCGTTTCAATGTACGGTGTGCAACCGTGGATACAACACTGCTGCTGCGCTCACATCCCACATGCAGGGCCACAAGCGTGACCGCGATGGGCGTGAAGTAGACCGACGAAGAGTTTTGCGATGCGTTCGCTGTGGAGAGAGCTTCCGGCGACCTGATATGTTGCAGGTTTGCTATTGGATTGCAATTTTTTATTTTGATTGCGTACTAAGAAATCAACAATTAAATACCTTGTATCATACTACAAATGTGATAAGTTTAAAGTTGTTGTATTGTAATAATAACACTTTACTCGATTCGTCTAAATAGTTGGTAAATTTGAGTTAGTTTATTTTGAGTTACGCTTAATTTTATGACTAAAAGCATATACACTATACATAGATAATATGTTATTATGATCTTTTTAGGCACACATGACAACGGCCCATGGCGCTATTACCCCTCCTCGCCGCGTAGCTTCTCAACCACCGCCTACACTCCTCGCGTGTATTTATTGTACTCGTGATACATTCACCAGCATGGAGCAATTGCAGCTTCATGTTAGAGCATCGCATTCAGCCTTATTAAATGGTGAAGGTACAACAGTTACTGTGGAACAACCGGCTCCAACTGATTTAAGCCGTCGTGGCTCGGAAGGAACACCTCCAGTGAAACGGCCAAGGTCAAGCTCAGGATCGGCTACTCCTCAGACAGTTCTATCACCGAGTACTTTGCTGTGCAATCAGTGTGATGCAGCTCTACCAGATTTCGAAGCTTTCCGAGCCCATTTGAAAGGACATCTTGAAGAGGGTGGAAATTTAGCGCAAACAAGTCCTACGCCCTGTCTACACTGCGGGGCGACCTTCACAGATCCGGTCGCCTCAGAGCGTCACCTAGCAGCACATTATTTGGCAGTGTCATGTGAATATACGTGTCACAGTTGCGCTCGAAGTTTTTCTTCGCCGGATGACCTTCAGAAGCACCTTTTCGATCAACACGCCCATAGCCTATACCGCTGCACCCTTTGCAAAGAGATCTTCGAATCAAAAGTTGCCATTCAGGTAATTTATTTTAAATTATTTCGATTTATTTTCAGTTTGCTTCTACGCAATGATGATTGTATGTAACTAATTGACAAATAATTAAAATTATATTTACTACGATCTAAACAACACTAATATGAGTATAAAAATGTGTAGGTCCATTTCGCGGTAGCTCACAGCGGGGAGAACAAAATCTGGGTGTGTCGTTCCTGCGGGTCGAACGGGGGCGCGTTGCGTTCAGAAGCGGAGTGCGCGGCGCACGTGCGCAACCGGCACGCGGCGGCGCGGTGCGCGTGTGGCGCGGTGCTGGCCGGCGCGCGGGCCTTGCGGGAACACGCGGCTGCACACCACACCTACCGGTGTCCGGTGCCAGCGTGTACTGATACTTTCGCGGTACAGTACTTGCTGGAACGACATATGCAAGTCCATCACACTATTCCACAGGTAAGAAGGTGAAGAATAAAGTTATGAAAATGTGAAGTTTAAATTTCCACTAAAACCAAATACTGTGGTAGCATCACTGCTCTCTGTGTTTCTGCGATGTAAAATTATAGTATTTATAAAAATATTAACGTTTTAATTGAATCTACAATAAGCAGATTAACTGCTCACTTAACTATTTTATCTTTGCTATGAATAACAAAAATTTTATAATCTGTTAAATTACAGGACGTCAACGGGGATATAATCCGAGCCAAGCAATCGGAAAACAACAATGCGTTAGAAAACGATTGTTCGCCGTGTCTTACTGGCGAGAACCAAACAGAGGAGCGTAGACGCAAGAACGGTGCTGTCGCGTTGCAATGTGCTTACTGCGGCGAGCGCACACGCAGTCGCGCTGAGCTGGAGGCTCATACACGAGCTCACTCGGGCAACACAGCTGCTAGACATAAGTGCCTCATTTGCGACGAAGTATTGCCATCCGCTGCTGTGCTCGCTGAACACAAGCTTACACATTGCAAGGTAATTTAGACATTTTGGAAATGTATGTATTGGGTGGATTACATTTTATTTCATAGTATGCTCCTGATAACCTATAAGTTGAGTGTAGAGTTTTGTGTACATCTTCTTATTTAATTTTATATAAATGTTGCATAATTACCAACAGGTAGTGGCTGGAGATACATGCGCGCGATGTCGCTCTCGGATTACATCAGAAGAAGCGTATCTCACACACATGGCGCGCCACCATCCCGCCCTTCCCGCGCCTTGTATAATCTGTCGACAAACTTTGGCATCAGAGGCCGAGGCCCGACTTCACGCAAGGTTCCATCTCCGGCCTAACGAGGACGAGCAGCGGTGTGCTATCTGTTTAAAAACCTTATCAGAGAGTGAAACCGGTGAAGGCGTACGCGCATGCTCTTCATGCTATGCGAGGCATGCAGCGCCACGTCCTCCTCCGCCTCCCACCGCAGACAATGATTGTAGACTCTGTCGGCGTTCCCTAGAATCGCCAACTCGACTCCAAACACATCTCATAGAGCATACATTCGCTGGCATCGGTTCCTTCAGTTGCTACTTGTGTTCCGCCGTATTCACAAGCGCTGCTGGCTTGCAGCGGCACTTACCTGAACATCCCGCCGCTTCGAGACCCTATGACTGCGCTCGTTGTGGACTGAAGTTCTTTTTCAGGGCGGAACTTGATAACCATGCGTTAATTCATTTAGAAGAAGCAGAATTAGCTCAAAGAGCGTTCTATGAAGCGTATGCTAGAGGAGCTGCCTCGGCTTGGGCTGCGTTGCAATCTGATCCGTCTCCAAAGACCGTTACGGTTCCAGCTCCAGACGTTCAAGTTAAACAAGAGAATGAAATCAAGGAAGAGAGGAACGACGAATACATTGAAGTATCGTCGCCACCGCCTGTGCAACCAAGGTCAACCACACCTGTACCGCCCGTTGTGAAACAAGAGAAGCCTGATGAAGATTAAAAATATGTAATTTGTTGAGTGCACCAAGTGTAACTTTGGCAAAAATTACTTGACAAAGTAGAAGTTTCAGTGGTAAAATTAAAATAACAAATCACTTCGTCAATGGTTAAATTAGTGAATTTATGACAAGAACAATATCGTCCTACGCGGGGAGTATCCCGCAATGCAATACTAGATAACGTCCTGAGCAATGTTATAGGTGATTAAGTTTGTTGAATGTTAATTCTTAATTAAATTCTGTTATTATGCTGCGTTTAGAACGCTGTTCAATGTATGTATAGAAGGCTACGTATGTATAGATAGCTCGTATGTATAATTTTTGCTGAAACGTATTTTACAATGTTTACATCGCTATGAATTACACTGTTATCCTAATAAGTTATTGTGTTAAGCTAACTCACCTTATTGTCTTTGTTTTTACCAGTATTATATAAAATAGACAAAAATATATGCCATAGTTTCATTTGATTTCATCCAGTAAATTAACCAAATTTTACTTAATTAAAATGAAAATTCAAATATCTGTATACAAAACAATTATATTAATTATTTAAAAAATTAAATGAGTAACCATTTTATAAACTATTGAGACACTCAGAATTGTATGATATCTTAATAATAAATACAAAACACATTGCATACCTACACAAAAAAACATAACATACAATAAGCAATAACGTTACTTCTTCTTTCTTATATAATATGTGATAACATGCTACAATTTTGACGAAATCGGTCTGGAGTTAGGCAGTCGCTACTTGTTGTTGTATCCAAGGCAGTAATCCTGCAACATTGACATACGCCGCAGGAACATTTGCGTTGGCGCAGCCAAGACCCCACGCAACCAGACCCACGACAACCCATTGATTGTTCACTAGGCAAACCAAGCCCGATCCACCATCACCCTGAAATATTTATTTACCATGTTTACAGAGGAACAAGAAAGAATTGTATGAAACAGTCAATTGCCTTAAATTCAAACGAGAAGCTGATAATAATATGCAAATTGATATTTAATTGATTAAATCTAATACTTTAAGTTATAAGAGGACAAGAGTTATAAAACAAAACAAGACAAGAGTAAATAAACATTATAGGTATCATATCTGACACATGTATACAATCTCTGTTGGTATACAGGGCCACATGCGCACAAAGAGAGATATCTGTGATTTTTTTTCTGTCGCATCAAATTTACAAATTTTGCATTGTGTTTTCAATACACTATCGAACTAGCATATATATCCTGAAAAATATCATATGTTTACTAAATTTATTTATTTATTGGAAATTTACTTAATTGAGGACAATACATTATCAAAATGCACACCGTACAAGAATCCTTATTTGCTTCACCTCCTGCGCATATAAAGGATGTCGTATCGAGTACGAATGAGGAGCCAAGTCGAGCAGTTTGTAACTGTGATTGGCAGGTGGCGGGCGCAACGATCGGTACATCTACCTCCTTTAATATTTGTTGATATTGACCTTGCATACCAAACATGTCCTTCCCCCAACCTGCTACCCAGCACCTTAAAGGGTTTACATTTGTTTTATATATTTTTATTAACCGATTTTAATTAAAATCAATTGCCATTTTTTTACCTTTGTCCTGTGTAGGTCGTAGTCGATGAGGGCGGAAGACAAGCTCTATTTATTGTAGTAGCTGCACCAGTCGTGGGTGTAAAGGGAACAGCCGAAGACAACCGCAATACAGTTATATCGTATTGTAAAGTGTTAGGATCAAACGATGGGTGTGTGAAAACCTTGGCTACAGTATACTCTTGAAAAGGTATGGGCTCGTAAGTTCCAGCCGCGTCCCATTCACCTAACCGTACTTTGACGTTTGGAGCAGTCCCTGAAACACTGTAATCAATGTTCAAATTTAGATCGAATCGAGCTCAAAATTAAAAATTATCTGAAACCTATATTAAAGTTACGTGTGTTTATGCTCATTTGGTTAAAAAATTGTTGGAAATAAAAAAAAAGTCATAGCCTTTTCAAAAATGTGTTGATAGAACGTGTAATTTATTAAAATTTGTTAATAGATACAACTTTATACTTACATATAGGTTGAAAGCCTATGAGTAACCGTTATAACATTAAGTTGATCTATTAAAACTCCTCCAGCGATATAATCGTTTTGTTTTGACAATATGATAGCCTGTAATAACAATACAAAAAAATAATTAATTTGGAACAAAGAAACATAGTAATTTAAATTTCTATGCAATTTATAAATGCATTTCAAATTCCTTTTTATTTTACTAAGTAAATTAATTATTGTCACATTACTCTATTCCCTAAGGGCAAGAAAGATTTACTAAAACTACGGTTGTCCCTGTCATCCGTTTTGTAGCGGTCCGCATTAGCTTCGTCCGTGGCACTTCTATTATAGCTACAAGCACTTACGGATCACGTACATATCAAAAGAATTTATTTCTAATTTTGTTCCTGAGATTAGCACTAAGATTAGAGTTATTTCAATATACACTTTTTTTCTTTTCAGATAGTTTCAAAATAACTTTATTTCAGACTCATTTCATGTTTCATGTGATATACGCTCGAAAAACATTGCCCTGCTTCTGCTAAATGCATGCTACTTCACCTGCCATGGATATTCTCCATAATTAGCTTGTCCGGCAGCGGGTGTAACTGAGGGCGACGGTGAAGTTTGCAGTGTTCCGCATGAAATTGGTGAAGTAGTACTGCCACAACAATATTCCTGTCCTGTCGGACATGGCATCGCCGTCTAAAATAAACGCGAATGCTCGTTAGAACTTAGAACTTAGTCCCCACTAAATTCTAATTAAGAAGAAAACATCATTTTTCTTCTAAACACAAGGGTTATTTACACACATGTGTACTTTGGTCGTTTTACTTTTCGTCCCGGGCGGCTCATTAGTTAAGTCCATTATAAATAATACCCCCATAAAAAAGTAAAGTCCCGTGTCCCCTACTGGGGTATGGGGCAGATGATATACATCTGTTTCATTGATCGATTATTTTTGTGGACATGAAGGTGATCAGCCTTCTATGTCCTGTCAGACCGAGACGTTTCTTTTGTTGTCACCCTACCGGGAACAACAACCCATCGGGAATCGAACCCAGGACCCCTCGGTTCTACGCTCACGCGTTAACCACAATACCAAGGAGGCCGTCGAAGGAATTCCCCATAATAAGGTATTAATAAATAATTATCTCGATTCAATCTCTATAATTTACCCCGAACTCAACGCGTTATACATGCAAAGAAAGATAAAAGATCTACATGACGAAATTCGTGTTATAGTTCGAACCACAACAAAAGTTTCGCGACACTGTCATTGTCTTTAAGTCTAAAATATTCGAAGCAAAAATTTTAGTAGATATATATAATAAATAACTATATTACATACCGGTGTAACAATTCTAATATCGATCATGCCACTCCCATAGTTACTTTTCACGCATGTACCAGCTGGTACACAGCGACAACTTTGTCTTTTACGTATAATATGCCTATTGGCATAATAATTTTCGTAGATGTATTGGGCGCTGTTCCTTATGTTATTATAGTTAACACTTCTCTTTTCTCTTGGAAAGCGTACAGCTGTATCGGAAGGATTTTGAGAACTGTACCCATTAATAGGTGGTAGCCTAAAATCTGCTGATGGCCCTTGGGTGGTGGTACCAAGTCTTGGGTCTATCGGCAGCTGTCCTGTGGTATTGTCATCAGGATTAGAAACACATATGACATCAGGATTATTACAAATTAAAATAATATAGGTTCCTTTAACCGATGAATTATTAGTTATGATGGTTGATTGCGTAGAAGCTTTATCAGATAACATCGATGGCGTTGTTAGTGGCAAGTTAGTCGTGGAGTTGACAATATTATCCGTGGAGATAGCGGGTACAATAGTATTACCAGTTGTTGGCCGAGGCGTTGTCGTTGTAGTGGTTGTTGTAGTAGTTGTTGTTGTTGTTGTAGTCGATGCAGTTGTGGTTGTTCCCGCAGTTGTTGGTGCCATCGTAGGTGGTGAAGTCGGTGCAGGTGGCATGGACGTTGTAGCATTTGTAGCTGCCGGCGGTGGCATTCGCGTGGTTGCAGGCGTTGTCGTTGCAGTAGATGCGGTTGTAGAAGCAGCAGTTGTCGAGGCTGCTGTAGTTGGTTGCAAAATTGGCGTTGGTACTCCTTGTATTACAACAATTTGGGATTGCTGTGATGGATTAGACGGCAAAAGCCCTAAACATGCAGTCAGTAGCCACAAACACATGTTTAATAAAATTCACTTCACCCAACAATTGCAACGTACTAAATTTTGTGATAAAGTGCGCTCTATAATATAGATGTAAGTTCAGGCAGTGATGGGCCTACATTAAATATGTCCTTAGTAAAGCAATTGGTGGTATTCCCCAACAATTGTAGCCTTCATGGTATTTTGCTGTGTTCACAAAGCGATAAATTGACTCAATCGTCAAATGTGGATAAAATAATTCGAAGATACTCTAGATAATGAACTGTACTTCATAACATAAGAGCCTATTCTATATGGTATATATACAATAAACAGTAGGAAACACTATAATTTGTATAACGTTCTGTACGTTTCCGTTATTATAAAAAATTATAGTCTATATTTTACATCGGATAAAATATATCAATCACATAAAACATACATAAGGAGATGCTAGCTACATGAATAAGTATTCATTCCATGTTCTCTAAATTATAGTTTAAATGTGTACATTTGTGTGAAGTAAAATATTATTAATGGGTCGAAAAATCCATTATATACCATTATCGAAATAAACACAATGCCTAACCGATTATTGTGCTCATTTTATTCATTAAAATTTTGTCAAATTTACAATGAAATCAAAAACCATGTCCAAGCCTTTTTATTCACACAATATGACGCACACTTCGATAATGCTTTCATTTTCCCAAATTTACATTTTTCAGACCGGATAATACTACGAACAACGACGCAAAATTATGTTATAATTATACGATCTTGCATCACTTTAAAAAGTCTAATTATATCTATGCCCGATGTTACATATCATACATTTTAGACGATATAGGTACACATACTTAAATGGGAATAACCTATATGGATTATTTATTTGAAGTTTTACCAAATCTAAAATACTCTCTTAAATTTCTTGCTCTTTACGCAAAAGCCTCTGTTGGGATCTGTATGAAATTTTGTGTAGAGATAGATTATAGTGAGTGTATATAGGCGGGTACCAGAGAGTAAAGCTGCAGGTTCCAGCCAATAATATATAAAACAAAGATCCACAATTAATGAATCATCACAACGATCATCGATCAGATTACGTCTCTGTCCATTAAAACGTCACATTAAAACAATTAGAGAAGAACGAGAACTGGCGAAAATTTTGACCTAGTCAGCTATTTCAGACATTATTGATCAGCGTAAGCAAAGATGAAATACTTAATATGTATGTATTAGTATCGATCTACGAACAATGCTAGAAGGTATACACGTTTAGAGTTAGCTAGCTTGCAGTTCTATTCAAAGAAATGTCCTAAGAACTCTCAACGAATTGGCTAAAACTGTTACTTAGTGCGATCAACGCAGTCTTTTTTTATGTCACCGTCGGCAATGGAGCAGGTGGGTCGCCTGATGGTAAGCGCTACCACCGCACATGAACATTTTTTTATTTTAAGGTCGATTGCATACTTTACGTCTCTACAAATAGATTGCTGACTTCAAATTAGAAAGATTAAGAAAGGATTGACAAGAGGTATAAAGAAAAGGGTTGGGAAGGGTAAGAAAAGGATATGTGCCTCCAACTCCCCCTCTCAACGAACGAAACACAGCAGTATGCTATTTCACGCCCGTCTATTGTGGGGGTGTGGTACTTCCCCGGTGCGAGCTGCCCAATTCGTATAGAAGCGTGCTCGACTACCACATATAAAGTCTTAAGATTAATCAGTAAAAGTCAGGTTATAGTGATTGAAAGTTCTTATCAACTAGCCGAGGTTGACTAGGGTATATTGCCTTCCGAATGCCTTCCAAACATGTCAAAAACTTTGGTATTTTCTTGGATCAAACTTTATCTTGGTCCCACTACTTTCATGAACTTGGTCTGAAATTTTACGCTACTAGTTCTATAGCACCGTCTTCTTAACATCGTACCCATACCGACAAAAACAATATGCTAGTGCAATCACTTGGGTAGGAACCCATTCATGATACGGCTGATGCCTGATGCATACTTTCCTGATTCATTACTCGAGCAAATACAAACTTGAGCATCTTCATAACGATGGTATTCGCTTGGTATTTGGTTCCTGTAAATTCGACCATGTCTCTTCCTTCTAGGTCAAATGGCTACCAGTCTGCTTTCACCCGAATATGAAATATAAACAGTTACTTTATAATATAACTGATGTCCTTAAGACCATATCCTATGTTAAAAATTAAATTAACTTCATGCGTTGTGAAAATAATTCTCTTCGATCAGTAGATAGGCTTGTTCTGTGTATGCCTTTTCATCACACGCACATCTGTTGGTGATTCTTTTATAATCACTGCTATAAACCCTTGGAATATATTGCTGATTAATATCAGACAAGCCCAAAGTCTATTCAGATTTATTTATGGTATTTATTTTGCTATGTTTATTGTTACGTTGTTATCTCACTATCATTTGGTTGTCTAGAAGAAAGCAGTTATAAGTGATAAGGCCACCTTCTTAGCAGTATCTTTTTTTAGTATAAGATAAAGTATTTATATTAATAAATAACTTATTGTTTTAAGTTTTCATTAGTATCAGAATAAACTAGTAGTAACCTGCGGCGTCACTCGCGTGTTACCCGGCTTAAAAGTGACCTATGATTCAGACTATAATATTTCTCTGTACCAAATTTCACACAGATACGATAAGCTGTTTTCGCATGAAAGAGTAACAAACACCCATATGTCCATCCATCTATATTTACTAACTTTCACGATTATAATTTTAGCAGGATTAATTATCATAGCTACATATACTTATCTACAAAATAGAACCCTAATATATTATTGAAACAATAATATAACCACAGATAATATAATACTATACTAATATAACAACCGATTAAATTTTAAATTAACCGCCATCTATCGTATCATCACTACATTACGAGTTGCGCTGGAACTAAGCTTGTAACGGTTTGATGCAAAACCTCAGACCATTTAGTAGAAGTTCATAAAATATCCGTGCTGTGGCGTTTTACGTCATGAATCGCAGTCGCGCATGCCTGGCGCACGTCAATAAATACAAACAAGAAATCTACAACCCAGTCCGTTAAATATACCTATAGTACGATGACAACAGCAGCCAGTAGTGCTCCGTTTGCGCTCACTGCTTTGCATTAGTTTATTTGAGGCAGATTGTGTTTCGTTTTTAACGCATTAAATATAAAAATTCGTAGCGTTTATGCGGGAAATGATCGATTGGCCTTATATATTTTCATAGTTGTACACGATGATCAGTTAGTTCAGTGCATTGGCGTTGGAAGCCTATTATGAAAGTGATATCTTTAACATCGATCACATTCGAGGGCTTAGACTGAATATGTGTGGATTTTGCCCATCTAGATAATATGTAAGATGCATAATTTTAAATCAATGATTTAGTTCTCATTTCGAATTACATGTAACCGCACAATTATCATACATTAATTACTATTTGTGAAGTTAACACTGCATTGAGAGAAAAATGACTTAATTGTACCTAAATTCAATTCGCAAACAAACAGCATTTCCACAATGCCATCTCATAGCCAGGAGATAAATATCGATATAAATTCGAATGAAGATTCTGGTTCTCCAAGCGAACAAAAAGAAGACAAGAGCAAAGCAATGAAGTACGTAAACACAGATAATATTGGAAACAATGCGCCAGCAGGTCTTAGTTCCGACCAAAAGCTGGCATTCGCGTTAAGAGATTTTTTGGGCCCGTCTAACATGGTTCTTGGTGAAGAGTCGCCATCTCCGTCCAATATCGAGCAAAAACTGCCTTACATAGATGAAATATTAGACACTGAAATAAATAATTCTGATGAGGAGCCTCAGACTTGTCAGGAAACGGAGGAAGTACTAAATAACGCAGCATGCCGGTTGAGGCGGTGGCGTGCAGCGTCACGTAAACTTCGTAGACCTCGCATAATAGATAATTTGTGTGCTAGCAAAGACTGTGGTGGTGCCGGGAAGAGTTTTAGTGGTGGACATACGGATTTAGCGGACCGCTTGCGTAGCCTAGCTGCGACAGGCAGCATGTCAGCGTCGGCCGGAGAGTTGTTGTCGCTGGCGCCACCGCCTCCCGCCGCCACAGCACCGCCTTCTCCGGGCTGCTTGCTGACACCAACCCTGGCTGATCAAAACTCAGCTGAATATTTCGTAAGTGTTTATTAAATATCAGCTTTATGACGCCCAGATCAACCATAAAATTAAGAACTTGCTGCTCGCCCCAGCTCCGCCCATGTAGACAATAGACATGTATACTTTTACTGAGGTTTTTATAATTATTTTTCAAGTCGAGACAAATCGAACAATCCAAAAACCACCCGAATATGGAATATGTACTTACTTAAGCTTACTTTATCTAGGTAGTTAAAATCAGATGACGATTATTAATATTTTTGCATGTTAACACTTAAAGGAAAATACATTATTTATGGCGAGTTTAAATGTTAATAAAGATTCTGCTTTTTAAACAAAGAAGTATAAAAAATAGTAAGTAAAGTCCATAAATTATTTATTGTTTATAATATATTAGCTTAAAAGTTTTTGTATATTATCAGAATAAATAGCCATTTGGCTATCACAGTATTAGCATACTATATAATATAGTTATACAAATTTTGTTGAAATGTTTCTAGAGAAATTGGGGCATATTATTTAAAGTAGGTACTAAAGCTACATCCAATAAAGAGACTTACGATAACAGAATAGGCGATGGGATCGTTTACGATTTATGCCATACTTTAACAGGAAGCTTGTTTTTTACTACCTATAAAGAACACTCTTAAAATCATGGCCATTCATCTACGCAGCGCAGACTACAAACGCATCACGTTTCAATATTTCATTTTGACGTCAGTAGCGTTAAATTGCTTGCGATAAAAGTCTACTTTCACAACATGAATACTTACCTACCTACGGATTATTTAACTGCGTGTTTTGTTAGTAGTAGGTAGGTAGGTAGTATCCGTTAAACAAAAAAAAAACAAGTTACAGTTTATCCTTTTCTACTAATATTATAAAGTATAAACGCAAAAGTTTATAAGCATGGATGGATGTTTGTTACTTTTTCACGCAAAAACTACTGAACCGATTGCAATGAAATTTGGTACGTAGATAGCTGGAGAACTGGAATAACATGTAGGCAACTTTACATCCCGATATTCCTACGGGATACAGACTTACTCGGGTGAAACCGCGGGGCGCAGCTAGTCTGAAATGAAACATAAAAGAGATCCTACTGTTATTATCGTTGATGGGATTTGACGTGTTGATTAATATGGACAATATCTTTAATCCATCATAAAGTAAGGCAATCATTATTATGAAACCCAAAATCCCAGTGGGGTTTAAACCCCCTTCAGTCAACACTAATAAATTAATAGCAAGAGATATATAATTGCTTTAACATATGAAATATTTATTCACGCCAACTTGTCAAACGTAACCACATTACACAAGAGAAATTCCGATAAATAATGTGAGATACAAAGGTAACAAACTTCATTGAAATAGGTAACTTCTTAAATGTTAATGTAAATGTAATTCTCTGAAAATCGTGGATCTCTTTCCGAACTTCTATCCAATTAAGAATTTTTCTATGTAACACACTGTAATTGCCGTATTAAGGTAAACAGTTTCTATCCATTCCGGTCAATCGGCGGTTTCTATAATGACTTCTCAGGAATGTCTCTCTGATTCGTGAATCAAACACACCGTGACAGTAGGTTTCCATCTCCTATGCGCAGCAATTCTCAATGCTTTCAACGCGTCACTGATAAGTTGATAACAGTTACAGGAAGTAGGTACTGTAATTGTATTATTTCCACGGTCATATATTGATAAATATTTGCAGTTTACCTAATTAAGTATGAATGGTTTATTTAGCTTATTGTGTACAAATGTTTAACTAGATTGATGATGCGTTTAGGTATTAACATGCTCATGTTTTTTGTCACATAGAAACTACTAATAAATAAATAAATATCAAGTAAATTATTTTTATTCATTGGTAAGGCATACCCCCAATTTTTGTTCTTACCATCGCAGAAATTTGTTTAGTTGCCATAATATTAAATCATTGGTAATCTTAAATATTAATATACATCATAAAGCAGAAAAGAAACACGGACAATAATTGTCCTGAGAAAATTCATGCAGTTCGTAGATGAGATTAGCGCCGGTCACGAAACATGCGATCACTTCATGGCGACCACGTGTCACAACTCTCCGTGAACATTGATTCGTCCCACGACACAATCAAAAGCTGATTCAAGAAATATTATTAAAATTATGATATTTGAAATAAAAAACGAGGACGTTTGTATGTGAATTAAGTTCGGCTTCGGCTTTTTCGGCTAATAAATAATTTTTGGGCAAGTCTTTAGTAATTGTCGAAGAACAATGCGTCCCACTGTTTCTAACTGAGAATGAATAGTTCGCAAGGACCTATCTACTAAGTACTTGTCCCTCACACTAAATTGGAATAAAATACTTACTTAGTATAACTGACTTGTCGATGATTGTCACTTCTCATAACTATTGACATATAAATTCTGATAACATACTGACGAATAAAATAACATCTCCTTTTAATGTCACGTATCTAAAGCATAAGTACATCGTTACTCCAAAGTATCGATGGCGATATTCCTCGTACCTCGCCCTCCTGACCCAAATTTTAGGAACGACGTCATCGAACAGAATGGCTAGAATGTGGGTCGACGGAACGGTAACCCGCTTGTGACCCACCCTCACCCGCGGCACACAACAACAATACATTAAATGAAATAATAACCAGATCACCTGGCATCATGCATTAAAATCACCCAAAAACCTAATTAGATAGCTTCACGCAAACCATGATAATGAGTCGATAGAGAATTTTAGTAAGAAGGTACCGTTGGAGTATGAAACTTGTTTTCAATGTAATAAATATACAGCTCTATTACATAACACTAATATATTAAGAAACATATGATTTCGAGTTTCCTTGTGAAGGACTTTGTCAATAAATACAATTGGAAAAAAGTTTTGATACTTTAGTCTTTGTTTATACCAATGGAACGCCACTGATGCCAGAAATGTGTTTTAATTCTCAAAATTATGCATATTATAAATATAATACGTAATTAATTACACGGCATGGTTAAAATGTCATTTGTAATAAAAGACGATGGCGTTACAACTGTAGTTTCTGATGTAAGGGAAAGAAAAAATGCTTCGATGTTTTTTGTTCGTTATGTAACGTTTAGAAAGATCTATCGTGTGCCATGTTTTTGTTTGGTGTCTGTTATTGATTCTAAGATAAAAGCTGACACTAGAGGGTCATGATGAAACTATAAGGTCTTAAGTTTACTACTGAAGCCTTAAAACGAGAATGTACTATTCTCATATAATACCTAATTTCGAAATTTACGTGACGAGCATGATAAATCCATATCAAACAATTGTTGATAGATAGCTATGTTGAAATCATTAAGGCATCAGGCCTTTAAGGCATCAGAAGAAAATAAAAGGGTGCTTCTATATTAGGTTCTAGTTCCAATAGCCGTAGGTATCATGAATAAAACTCTAATAATATAAATAACATTTTCGTATGAATCTATAATACAATACAAAATATATAGGTATCTACTAATGGTGAAATGTGGTTTTTTGACCCGTGCAATTTTGTGGAAAATAATTATAATAATCTATAAGGAAAACGGACACGACGTTTATAGATCACTGATTTGTTTTCTTTGATTCATTGAAACATAGAGGGGATTGAACGCAGCGACCGTTAAATATGATACGAATCAGTTGTTATTTATTATATTGTTTTATTTACCTGGGAAGCTTCAAGTACAAGGACAACACTGACGTCAGAACAGATATTTCGTTAGTACGCTGCAGTTGGCGCTAATATGCGTTTCCTTTTCGCACCGATCCGCCACACCCACCATTTTTATGAGTTAGGTAACAGATAACATAATACTATAGACAGATACTATTTATTAGAATACAAAATCACCAACTTGTTAGTCTGGTTATTTCGTAATCGTTACATATTTTATTCTGGCAGTTAACAAAACATTTTTTATCGCTTAGGAGTAAAAATTAAGTTGTAGTCTATTCAAATTATCATGGAAAATTTATAAGAATATGTATATATGTATTTATAATATATGGATTTGATATACAGAAAACGATTTCATAACGTCATTCTAATATCCTTTTGAATTAGAAATACGGCTGTTATATTTCATACTGTTACCCGTAATCCATGTTAGTCTATTTTAATAGACTGATTTAATATACTATTTAATTAAAATGCATTTAATAATGAAACAATTTGTCAACATTCAACATGGGGAAAAGTACATCACATCAACAACACCACAGTATAAATATGAAACAGTACAGAAACTAAGTACTAATGTTCGAATTTTGAATCGGCTCCCTCACACAATCAAGCGCATCGAACTACTGCCAGTAGCGAGTGCTGCTTAGAAAATCACAACATAATATAAAACAAAATCGCTGTCGCTATACATATTTATGTTTTAATCTTTAAGAGTACGCAACAGATTTTTTAAATTAGATAAAGTAGGTAGATAAAGAGGAAGGTAACTGCATCTGTGCGAAGCCGGGGCAGGTTAGCAGATACAAATATAAATTACTTTGTATGCACAGTTAGTTAAACAGATTTAATATCTAGGTAGTACGATTGATCTTTTAATCCCTAGCCCTAGTGGTCGTGAATGTTAATACATTTATTCGTTCATCTTTGCGAATGTGTACTATAGTTTTAGGGCGATACGAACATGACTATAATAAAACTGTTCAAACTATTACGTCCCTATAAATAGTTAGTTTTCGAAAGTGCAAAAATTTAAACTTAAACTAAATGTAGTTAAGGTTTCACATTTAAAATATAACTGACATTAATTGCATGAATATAATTATGATATCGTTTTTATAACATTCTTTAATTGGTAAAGCTAATAAAAGTGTGTCAAACTTTTATTAGCTTAACCAATTAAACGTTATCCACATCTCCTTATCAACCCTTTTTTTGTTTTGATTATGTAGAAAAAGCAATCGATAATATAAGAAAACATCAATCATTTCTGAAATATATTTTTACATTTTAAGTATTCGACGTTCAAATTATATTCTATTTATTAGTTAAAATAATAATATCATGACCATGATAGGATGATATAATACCTATATAAATAAATACTTAGTTCAGAATATTAAAAGCTTACTTCAATATCAAGTACCAATTTGTATATCTAACGTTTATATTTAACTATTGAAACGTTGCCAAGTCTGTGTTGGAAGGTATTTTAACTGTATATTTTGAAATTACAATTCACAAGTAATTTTTTCATAAGAATTGAAATTTCGACGTTTGGAAAATCCAACATCGATACAAAAATAACAAAAACATCATACGTTTAAGCCTCGTACGTGGTAAATATTTGTTGAGCAACAGTTGATCCACAATGCTGGAAACTTTGTTGTATTGTCGCTCCTCGAGCGATAACTTTGCGGTATCAACTCTAAAACACGCAGTGTTGCAAGTAACTTGTATGTTGACAACAACTCCGCAACATGTTGATTCAACTTTGTTGCTACACATATGTTTTGTTCTTATAAAGTTTAATCTGCTCACGTCATTAGATTATTAAACGTTGCACTGCATATTTATATTCTAGCATTCATTCAAAATTTACCTATAATATTAAAACTTTGCTTCAATAAAGGTCACCGCTACCAAAAATTAGTAAATCATTAGGTAAATAGCATCAACGTCGACTTGATTTTCTCTTTCAACCCTGTTAAATGTACCAAAATACTAAATCACGAAATATAGTAAATTCCCAACATGGCCATGCC
Organism: Zerene cesonia; assembly: GCF_012273895.1. Taxonomy (NCBI): domain Eukaryota; kingdom Metazoa; phylum Arthropoda; class Insecta; order Lepidoptera; family Pieridae; genus Zerene; species Zerene cesonia. The sequence continues at coordinate 3,229,601 of NC_052111.1, read as the reverse complement.
TTATCTAATCTCTGATTTAGTCTGTGGGTTTCTAGGATATATACTTACTGAAGTTCAATTGAAGTAAGTTGCATAATCAATATAATATTTATTATTTTTAGGTATCTAATTGCTATAAGGGCATGCAATGTTACATTTCTACAAGAAATGAATATGTTAGGAATAGTTTAGTACTTAAAATTATACATCGCTTTCTCTTTCCATATGTCCCTATGTAAGCTTAAATCTTTAAAACTACGCGTCGGATTTTGAGGGGTTTTTTTAATAGATAGAGTGGTTCACGAGGAAGGTTTATATGAATAATGTTTAAACAACTCCAAATTTAACGCGTGCGACATACAGTTTAATGTCAAATAAATAAATAGCGTACTTCCATCATATGAATCGTATCTAGAATTTTCTAGTGTATTTTTATATCCAAAGTATTTTTTTTAAACAGGGTTCCAGTCCAGAATGCTGTATCGATATCGTAGGGTCAAAGAACACTAATGCAGTTGGCACACCGGTACCCCCTCCTGGACCCCGGTATAAGCTGGCATCCGAAGCGACATTAAGAATATGTTCCTTCCAACATACAAGAACAGTAGTTGATAAAATTCTGGCCGCAAAATTTTTTCGAAGATGGGAAACTCATATCTTGTGCTTGTTAGAAGACCACATAGTTTCAAAGGCGGTAAGAAGATTATTTAAGTTAATACCTTTAATTACTTATGTACTTAACTTAACAAGTATCTAAGAACCAGGCCAGCTAATCGAATGGACGCAGTTTTATAAAAATAAATCCCATTTCAAATTATTTTTAATGTTCGGTATTTTTTTAACACTACTTATGAGAAATTTTGAAATAATATAAAAAGTTTGATTGAAAAGCTTGATGGGATTCGAACCCGCGTCTTTTTGCCTATTCTTTCAAAATTTCTCAATTATAAAGCATTTCAATGATATAAAGATTAAAAAAACAATATAATACTAGTTATTTTAAACATTATATATACGTAACTTTCTCTCATACATATATTTAAAACAGTTGCACAAACACGTATAAATACGTCAATGGATTACTCATTGAAATTATAATTCCATTCCAAGATATTCATTAACTAGAATCTAATTATATGAATAACTCTATTTTATAAAATAAAAATATTAAAACTAACAAACAAAATAGGCTGCTTTCAGCAACGTTAACGATTATTGCATTTTTAACATTTTAAATTGGTCTTACGTTTTAGTTAATGCAAAAATTATTGAATAAAGAAACGAAACGAAATACGAATCTAAATATATCATATGTGTTCATGTTATTTTATTCAACATATATAATGAATCTAAATTAACACTGAACATATTTAAATTATATTTTTTATCACAAACTTAGAACGAGGTCAATAAATAGGTAGGTACCTAGATAAGAGAATGCACGTGCGTCATAAGCACCGGCACCGCAAAGTTTAATAAACATAATACAAAAATTACAAAGGCTTAACATGCATCGTCAATCATATATCCATTAGATTATTAATTAAATTTATATTTTGGTAACTCAGGGACTATTTTAGTAACAGAATCTGAACTGTGAAGAATGAAAAGTTTAAGTATAAAACCATTACCAATCCGTAATTGTTCTTTGTGTTGCGTATATTGTGATTTGTATTTGTAGATACAAAATAATATATGATAAAAAGTCAACGATCAAGGGAAAAAATACTTATTTCTTAGTTTTCATTTAAATGCATTAACAGATATTTTGAATTTTGATAGTCTCGAATACAAAATAGGTAAATATATTAGCTCTTGTGATATACGAGTTATCTATAGATAATGTAACAAGTCTCGAATAATATATAACTAAAGCCGTAGAAACGTTCCATTTATAAGTTTATTACTTTCAGAGGTCACTTATGTGGGTTACTAAATAGAGACACAATAACAAAGTACTTAATTATAGTTTTTATTATACAACACCTGATTTGCGTCATTGCATCGTAATAGTATAGCGGTAGTGCCATGTTTAACCTCGTATCGTTTAGTTCATTTAAATTGATATAAATAGCTTTTATCATTTATGTATACCTTCATTAAAGTAAAAATTATTGAAAAACATTGAACAGTTAAAGAGAGTTATAAGTAGGCAATTATTGAAAAGCTGCCAGTTTTCATGAATTTGTAATTTTGTTAACTAATAATCATGGAATGATGGCATAGATTATTATCTACCTATATTTAGGTAATGATTAATTAATATTAAACTAAGCGGCTATGATTTCGAATATAGAAGGTGTGAAGATGAAAAACATACGAAAAATAAATCAAGAATTATTAACGAAACAAAGTGTTGTCACATAACTGCATGCTGATTAAGAATGGATTACGTAAATCTATTCATCCTAATAAACTCATTTTAACCAACTTCAGAAAACAGAGAGGTTCTATTTTCGTCCGTATTTTTTCTGGTGATGGCAATAGTGAGAACCGATTAAATTTTTATGTAATCGAGGAAAATCTTAATTTTCAATGTACCTTGTAAAGTCTTAGAAGTCAATTTTGACCCACTTCGCTTCACTCAGGGGAGTTCAGTAGCAACGTGGAACGAAATTTTGTAAATGGCTTTATTATAACTATAATTTTATAGCATATTCAGAAAAGTATAAAATTAACTATTTATAACAAAACATAAAAGCCGTTCTAAATAGTCAGAACAAGACTAATTTCAGTGGGACCTAACCACCAAACCCAAAAAAACAGACGAATTGAAAATCGATCTTATATGATGGTGGTTGAGAAATTTTACTGATTTCGAAAGCACAAATAGGCTCTCAAAAGTGGAAAATAAAATAAGCTAATTATTATAAAAGCTATCCTCTTATCTAATTACTTGAAGTCTTGCACAGACTTAACACAATTTTAAGTATAAAGCAGGCACATGATACAATCTGACTAAACTATATCGAGCTTATAGATGTTATAATAACTAACGAATTATTATAACGTAGTGACAGAGTACATGTATTTTCTCGCATATTTTTTGCTCTCAATTTTCCTATTTCCTCATGATAGTTTCGAATTTATTTCAACATATTTGCGTAATATTGAACGCTGCCAAAAAAGTTTGTGTCTTGTATATCCAGAGCGTAGATGGGTTTGCGAATGGCTGGTATTCATTCATGTTGTATAGATGAGTATAATGCAAAACCAGATATTGAGTGCCGTATTGATGGCGTCTGATGTTAGTGTTCGAATAAGGCCAACGGGCCGCGAGACTGCGAGCACGGGATGAGGCGATGACGTCACAAGTAACCTCGCGACTCGGGCCCGCACTCCGCTGGGCCATTGCTCCGAGCCGACGTCACGCGCGCAGGCCACAGCGGCCCGTAGCGTAAATACAAATGCACCGCCCATGTCTCCCTTTTGTAGTACTTCACTTACAAGCATCCATAAAGAGTGACCTGATTTCATAAAGACTATCTTAAGGTGTTTTATTTGTTATACTTGTATTACATTGTTAGCTCCGCCATATGTGTTTGGGCTAATATAAATTTAAAATCGATAAAAGCGCGTTATATCCACCACTTTAAATATTCATAAAGCGTTTGAATTCACGTCAGGCCCCTAACGTTATTTAAATGTGTTGTTGAACCGTCTATAATATGATAATAATGTATATAACTTTATAAATACGATGAGCTTTGTATGCGCAATATTCTCAAGGTACAAGGAAGACATCATTATATCTACTTAATTGAAATAGGTACTGCAATATAAAAATTTTGTCATAATTCTTCCTCTTTCAGCCTTATGGACAACTGGAAAAACCACTGTCCTACAGCTGTATGCAAGAAGTTTATTGTATATCACGGTGGGACCCGGCAAGAAAGTATTGCTTGCGGATAGTCATGCCTAATGGCTCACTCCTTCTGCAGGTATTTTAACATTTAAAATTCTTATAAATCATTTGTACATTATGTTCTCTTTATATTCATTTGTTATTTAGGATAAACTAAATTAGTATTTATCACTGTCATATAGAATAATCTTGAAATACAAGTAGCTACTTATGCGATTCCATGAAAAAAAAAACAATGAGGCACAATGATTTGAGATGATGGAATATGCAAGGTAATGTTGACTGTATGAATCACTAACCTTTTGTAAATCACCTTTTTGCGGTTGTAGCTCGATGTTATTTATAAAAACATAACACAAAGAATTTAAATAATCCCTACCTTTCATATGTAGCTTTTACTTTTTGATATATAATGGATGTCATATTTCAGGCAAATGATGCATACACGAGGGATCAATGGTACTATTCCATAGTGTGGAGGGTAAGCTAATATATAAGTATAATAAAGTATTACAAACCGAACTGGAAAGCTAACAAATAAATAACAAAGTATTTTACTTATCTCAATTTCAGAGAAACATGATAAGATATCGGAATCTATTGACGAAATCTGTGAGAAAAGAAATCGTATTAAAGGAATTAAAGGTTGGTACATTAATATTTTCCTTAAAATTCATATGCGCTATTTTAATTTTATTAACATGTCACGGGCCCCTCATTACTTAACACTTTGGATACCTGCTGCGAACCCTGCGATGATAGGGACACATCCACACTTTTCAGGCCAGTAAACGATCGAACGATATTCTCTTCATTTTAATTTATAAAAAAGAAAAATTCAGACGCTTCCATCCTAAGCTAGTATATTATAAAAGATTGTATCGATTGTCTTACATCGATTGTAATGCATTTTAACCTAAAGAAAAAATATGTGTAAAGACATCGCAACTTACGTTGACGCATTTCACTTGCAATCATCTTAGTATTTTGTATATTGTCGACTATCTATTTTAACTGTCTCGAAGAAAGAAGTTTATTTAATTCGACCATATGTACATTTTATAAGTATGTTCGCGAATATCTTGAGTCCTTAACAACGTACAATAGAACTACCTTGTCATTGTTATTCATTACCTAATTTGAATCGATGAGAACTTTCCAACAAGGTGGCCAAGCCGTAACTGTTCTGGACCCAACGTCCAGAACTCCGCATCTGTTTACATAGCTATCTTTTGTTGGGCTTACTTTGTATGGTTCAATTTGTCAATATATTCAGTACGTAAAAAAAAATACAAAAAACATGCTTGTGCTAAGTATATTTAAAATTTACATTAAATAAGAAGAAAAAAAAAGAGAAGTCGAAGTCGGTGCCCAAACACAAAAAAAAACAAAAAAGAAATACATGCCTATAGCACCGACTTCAACTTGAAAAAAGCTTTATTAATTTTATGTTTCGCAGAACATGGTAGACTTCGTGATGACAACACCGCTGCAAGATGAATGTGTGACGCGGACACCTCTGGAAATACTTGCCAATTTACTCTCAGAGGTATATATTTATTTTATTATCTGTACTACATTTTCTCAATACCACTCCCGATTAAATGTTTCAGGCCAAATTTACTGTAAAAAATATTAATAAATTTAAGCTTCGACATAAGTCTGTACGAATGTTACGTTAAATAATGGTAATCTAAAAACTAGTATTAAAACTATATTAATTGTATAATATATCGCTATAATTTTAAAGTATCTCATGGTGTTGTAAAGCTATAATTTAGATAATGTACATATTTTTTGACCGTGGGGTGCCGGTTTAAGAATAGCACCTCCCCATTTCCTCCCGTGGGTGTCGTAAGAGGCGACTAAGGGAT
>NC_052111.1:3201254-3222883 GCF_012273895.1 Zerene cesonia | reverse complement strand
GAAATCCGTAGGAGAACCGGAGTCACCGACATAGCTCACCGGATTAGCACGTTGAAATGGCAATGGGCGGGGCACATAACCCGTAGAACCGATGGCCGTTGGGGCAAAAAGGTTCTGGAATGGAGACCACGTACTGGCCGACGAAGCGTAGGACGACCTCCCACGAGATGGACAGACGACCTGGTCCGAGTGGCGGGGAGCCGCTGGATGCAGGCCGCCAGTGACCGGTCGTGGTGGAAATCTTTGAGGGAGGCCTTTGTCCAGCAGTGGACGTCCCACGGCTGAAACGACGACGACGACGACGACGACATATTTTTTTGCTGTACAAGGAAGGGGATCTTTAAATTAATAACGTAGTGATAAAAAAACTTCAATCTCAAAATTTCCACTTTGTAGTAAAATGAGGATAAATATGCTATATAAAAAGTAGGTTGAATCCATACCAAGGCCTTCGAATCATTTGAATTTTCGGCATGTTTGTTTTCATTCTTTACTTCTTTCAATCACTGGTAGAAATTGTGCTTGAATTTATTTTATTATTACTTAATATTCAATTCGCGTAAGTAACGTTTACGCATGTAACATATAATTATCAACTTATTAATGCACATAATGACTTATCCATACATTTCTGTACACATGTAGATTGTGTTATTGCGTCGTGACGTAAACCGATGCTTTTTGCGAACCATATACACTGATCACATTTGTATCAAGCACTTTAAATCAAAAGATCAATGGTCACATCAAGTAAAGTCCAATTTAGTCGTAGTTATATTTCTTCGGAATATTACACATATATCAGTTCCTCATACGTAATAACTTTCTTTATGACTAATTATCTCGCTTGGAGAAATCGAGGTCGAGTTTGCAAGTTATTTCCTTAGAAAACTTAATTAAATACGTCATCTGAAGTATACCGTTATCAACTTGTAAGAATATAACACAATAAATACTTATTGTAATGTCGTTTCCATGTTGTCCTACAATCTACATGAGAAGTTACTTTACCTAGTTAAAAAATGCATGGATACATAGGAATTGATAGGAAATAATTACTCGATTATGTCTGTTAAATGGATTAAAAAATCTCTCAATTTTTTATATTACATGGCTTATAGGTCTAAAGTTATTCGTAATAACTAATCCTAATAATAACTTTTAGAACAAAGACAGTCCAGACTGGGAAGAATGGGCAGAGATTACCACCAGTGCCGCATCGCCACTACTAGCTGAAAGGGGAGTAAATGGGGAGTTATGTGCTCTACTGGCCCGCCTTTGCAGGCTGCGGCCGCGCTCTGCTCCTCTGCCAGCGCTCGCTCCACCAGTGAGGCGGGTGCTCACGAGAAATGTGGACTTCGGGAAGGCACCACATGCTAGACAGTTCGTCAGAGATTACATAAGGTAAGCATCATATCAAATCACTAATACTCTCATCTATATATCTTCTGTTATAGGTAGCTAAATGAACTTTTATTACCTTTAGAATCAAATTGATTTATCAATTTCTCTGCACTTAACACTGTCGCCACTACTCCAATTGGTGATAGAAAGCATGGTGAGGAAACCAGCATGTTTATTAGAAAACACCAACTAAATCAACAATAATTGCGACGACATGTGACACCTGCTGCCCTGGAATTATTATTTATATTAGACAGTGTGACTCTATAGACTCGTTTACAGTCTGAAATCCGTGCTTCGTCACCTTTTATATAATTCCTCTTCTAAATGATCCCTAAATGATATAAAGGAGACCATGTTTCTTATAAAACAAAAAACAAACATGGGCTAATATTGATGATTATAAAATTAAATTCAATTGAACACCCGTTCTTTTATTTTATTTGTCGCTTTATTGCGGTCGACATTATCAAGGAATACTCCATTTATTATAGTCCACATAAACAAGTTAATGATTTGCCTTGACAATTTGAATGACATTTATTTTAGTAGGTACGGACTTCGGCTGGCCTAACGCCTTTTAAGGCCGTCGTGAAGGATATTCAAGTCGTTAGATAGCTTAATATATCTTTGAACAGCGATTTGTTTATACTTTGTTATCTATTATACACCCTGTGAAGTGTGCTAATGTTGCTACGTAGCTATGCCTTACGACTTCTTTGTTTCTACTTCTCTTCAATAATTGTACCTACTTACAGTATGAATCATAATTGTTCGTGTCGATAGCAATAGACTTGCATAATTTAAAACCACAGTACTATTGAAAATTATATAATGTAGGTAAATGTACAGGAAAATACTTATTATCATTTCAGTATGAGATCAGATGATGATTCTTTGTTCCTAGTACGATGATGTAGTATCGTTAAGTAAAACGTTCTAGAAATCATGAGCGTATTAGGGGGGAGGGGGTTTGTTTACGAGGTTTAAACCCCAAATGTGCGTTTGTTTCTTTCGTTTCAATCTGAATTTTAATTAAAATGCTAGATGAAACCCTTCGATAACGAATATATACTAATGAGGAAAAAAATCTACTTTATCGCATTTACTAGGTACCTACTTATACTTATCCTGTATATTTTATTCGCAGTGCCTTGAGTGCTCACAATTCCGGGCCGAGTCTCGTCCGTCGATTCGTGGAAGTGACGCACGGAAACCGCGCCACTTGCCCACACCCAAGGGCCGCCCCCAACTTGGCCGCGGTCGTTCTAGCAGCTATCGACGATCACTATCGGAATTACACAACGCCGCATCAATGCGACGATACTGAGCATGAAGTACTTTGTTTCGCTGACATTTTAGAGCATATGTAAGTATATAACGATTATATGAAGAACATTTTAAATTGCTTGGAGCATATTTCCTTGGAAAATTCATAGGTCATTTCTAAGATTATTTTTTACACGTATGACGTTTAAAGATATGTAAAGGCAACATGTTATCTATACTAAAGAGAAAAGATGTGTATGTAAGTATGATTTTAATGCATTCACACAAAAACTATGTGACCGCTGCAACTTCACTGACAAACTAAACCTACATGTACTACGGGTAAAGCCGGGGCGAATAGCTAGGTTAGTAAAACATAATTATGAAGCAAACGCGAGTAGCTATTGCGTCATTTAATCGTTTGAACTTACAATCGAATGTTTTTGTTTTATAAACTTCTTTCGAATCCTTATTATTATCAATGAAATCAATGGTAATGAAATCATAAAACAGGTGCGAGTATGAAGACTGGCTAACAGTAGTCGGGGGGGTGCTCCAGCCGGTGCCGCTGTGCGCCAACGCGATGGCGTGTCCCCGTGTCGCGTTCCGGCTGGGCAACGTGCTGAGCGCGCTGTCCCGCGACCAGCGCTGCGCGGTGCACGGCTGCGTGGCGCCCGCGCGGGCCGCCCGCCCCTGCCCCCCCTCCTGGCTGAGAGCCGCTGCTCCCTCCGATCCGCTGCTGTCGCTACCGCACACTAAGCTATGCCAGCTCTGGGGTGATATGGTAGGTAATAGCTTAAATCGTTATGGACAGAGATACTATACTAGAGTAGGCAAAACTAGAATAAAGTTGATAATGCTAGAGTATGTGGATATCATTGGAAGAATGAATTTCGACTACTAAGAATCTAACTGCCTGTAGTTCGTTATTATGTAGGTATAATTTAAAAATCTAGGTGACTTAGTGGCTAAAAAATTATTTTAACTAATGATTAAGTTGATCCGTTCGCAAAAGCTTGTAAAACAATAAACATTTACTATGATCACATTCTAAATAAGCAATTCTGAATTTTCTTGTGTGTATATTATTTACAATTAATTAATTAGTATTATAGAACATACGTATATCCTGTTACAGGTGCAGGGGTTAATTAACTGTTGCTGTAAAAGGAAAAGTTTCCTACAAAGCATGAGTAAGCAACTACCGGACTTTATTATTGTTGCGTTTACGGAACATGTATGTATAATTTCCACACCTGTAATATTGTAAGCTGTTCCACAAATATACTGATAACGTTTTAATTTCATTTTAGCCAGCAGCGCTAGAATCATTATGCCTTATGCTCGAGTGGGAAGTAGCGAGTGGTGAACAGACTCAACTAGAAATCATAGCAGCTTTACAGGGAACTCCACTAGGGAAACAATATTATACAGATTTGTGCGAACGACAGAAAACACTACAGAAACTGGTAAGGTTTTATTTGTTTGTTTACGTTTATCCCGCTCTATAAACTCACTTATTACGGCTGAAAAACAACTTCCATCCAATCCATCTAAATATTAGTCCACTTTGAGCACAAAATTATTCTCGTTCAATCGTTTATTCTGGATTTAGGATTCCTGGTGTTTAATTTTCTTTATCGAAATTACTTGCGAATTTTTTTCAAACATTTTTTTTTATATATAACAGCAGGCTCACGGAGGACCTAAACGTTTGGCGTTACCAGTCCGTGCGACCGATGAAGATGTAGCAGCATTGTTAGAGGCAGGCTCTCTCGGAAACCTAGAATGTTTAAGTCTAGCTTTTACAAGTGTAACAAGCGCGTGCGCACATCATCTTATTAAAGTAAGTATACCTGCTCTCAACCTACTCGTGATCGATTAATATTAGATGTTTGTATATATATTGCATGTCATACAGACATGTTCTGTAAGAAACATTACAACGTAGAAGCATATATATTATATACTGCATATATACATGAATAACTAGTTTGTGGAAATATTCGATACTCTATTTTTTCAATCATTTTTATGACAATATTTTTTTCTTCAGTTACCTTCACTTCGTTATCTCAACCTATGGGCAACAAAGTTTGGCGACAGTGGTGTTCAGTTAATCGCGGAACATTTACCACGTTTGCAAGTTTTAAATCTCTGTGAGACACCGGTGTCCGATAAGGGCATAGAGGCGCTATCAGGTAATGAAATCATTTTGTAAGCGTTCTCCAACGTTTATGTGGAGTGCATTTTGAAACGAAAATGAATTGATATTTCCATCTTAATAAAATTCTAGAAATACTATTAAAGTAAATATTTTTTAGAGCCGTTGACAGGAACCGAATTTGGTACAATAGTTTAGTTTGCTATATATTAAACTGAAGGGAAAATTAACAGTTCAAAATAATAAAAAAAACCTTATATTAATCGTTTGTTAATTCTAGGTCTTTCAAGTCTCCGCAGAATAAATCTAAACAGTACAAAATTATCGGCTGAGGCCTTCGAGACGTTGCGCCAACGGTTGCCCCAGCTGCAGGAATACGACGTCAGGTACACTGAAGCGTGGTGACGAAATCATCACACCACGTTTACGGCCAACATAATAACCTAGCATATAAATTGTTACGCTTTCAAAAGTGGAAGAAACGCGTGCTTTCACTATGGCGAATTGTTAAATTGAGACAGCGTAATTAGAATACGTTAAGTTAAAATGTTATTTTAATGTATACTTATAAGACTAGAACGTACAGTGTACAACCGTACTTAGCATTTTTCCCATTAATTTATATTCTGTATTAATTTGTGCGTTTGCTAACGTCATTTGTATGTTGTTAAAGGATTTGTTTTCTTGAAGACGTCACATTTCTAATTTCCAAACAGTTGCATTTATTTACATTTTCAAAAGTACTATAGAAATAGGAATTGTAATACAATACAACTTATACATTTATATGCGATTTCAAATGGTCTTTATTAAATATAAATGTATAAAGTGTGTAGTTTCGTAATGAATCGTACCTAATATCGGGATAAATCATTCAGCTGGGAGATAATTTTTAAATGCATATTTATTTGTAACCAATAAAGTATTAATACTAAGTTCTAGTTTATTTATAATTTACTTTTGTTATTAAATATAAACTCGTACGGCTTATTGAGAATTCGTGCATGCGTGTTTATTCCAACACAGTTAATTAAATAAATTTAATATTTTAAAAAGTCACACAAGACTTGTTATGCATAAAAGATAACTTACCTTTTAAAGATTATTGAAAACATGTAGTATCTGTTTGAATGTATAACTATTGCTTTTATCAATGTATTTACTTTTCTACATGATGAATACTCTTATTAATGTTTAATAAAATTATTTCCAAGTTTTGTTAAGGAAAAGAATCCAGTTATTTACAAATTAAAACAAACCGTTTCAATCGAAAGATTTCAAGTACCAGATTTAAAGATAACTTCGATAGAAATGACAAAAAGTTTATCACGATATTATCTTGTTTAATTGATGTGTCATATTGACGATAAATAATGATACATACTACCTCTAAGAAGGCGCTCCCACAAAATGTGTCATACATTTCAGTTCATAGTCCACTTATTTTCCAAATGCTAAGATTATTTTAAAATCTGATAAATGAAATTTTATATTTTAACATTTGAATGGTAAGTTTGTTTATAGAATATTATTGAAATCGGACACAGAGTAAACATATTGAACACCAACTGCCAAAAAGTTCAGTGAGCATGTTTTAAAACGAGTGATTTAATAGTATTATACCTACGACTAAAATAAGATATTCGGGCTGTGAGGAATGTGGAAAATTGGTGTGAATGAGATACTGCGACTGTGTTCTAAGTAATGTACTTCTTCTAAGTATATTCCCGCCGTAATATTAAACTATTGCAGTACCCTACCTACGTTTATAAATACGACAATTCACGAAAATAGATGATGTTACTTTTATTTATCAAACATATATACATGATTTATGCAATGGTAAAAATCAAGTTTAGATTGTTAAATTGAACATTGTAATGAATTAGAATTTAATTATTTATGACGTGTTCGTTCATCAATACAAATTAAGTAATAAATATATCGTATTAATTACTTCCTTATATTCGATTATATTAATTACGCACATAACTATGTAACTGCAGTTCAATCATTCAAAGGTAAATTGATCCATATCACACAAGATCAGAAATGTACCTACCGCTTATATCATTTGATAAACCTTTTCGATAAATTTTGTACTTATTCATAAATATAAAATGGCTACAAGTTAGCTATGTTAACTCCAATATATGTTATGCTCCTCGTTATTAATATTAATTTAATATAGTTATTTACCTAGTTCTTATAATTCGTCTTAAAATATCGCAATTTATTCTCACTCTTTGGAGATTCTCTTAGTAAATTTTAAATGCACTCGGTAATGATAATTTATATGATGAAGAGGTTAAGACTTATTCAATGTTGTATTAAGTACCTATGAAGTTTTTTAATAAAAGAATAAAAGAAATAATGGAACACTGTATTTTATTTCGATACAATATAAGTATTTCGCAATCTGACAATTTAAAAATAACATATATTCAAACCCTTGACCTATGACTACGAATCAATACTAAAATTTTAACCATAACAAAATAATAAACACCTCAATCGGCCATAACGTAAATCATAAATTAATGTGGAAAATCAATGTTTTACTACAAATTTTGTGGCGTGATAATTGAGAAGTCTTCGTAGTCGTATATATTTAATTTCTTTTTACTTTATACATTTATCTTAATTATTTTATCGTAAGTATAATACGTAATTAATCTAATCATAAAACTATATCTGAGTACCAAACGAGTTACCAAGGTGCTTCACAAGTATATTGTGTATCAACGTAAGAGACTACATGAGCTAAATGCTACAAATGTCATACGATAGAAAACATTTACATAGACACCTCTAAACATTTCTTTCATTGTAAGCCTGCGGCATTATATGCAGCAGTCACTATGATTTTTGCCAAATTATTCTTCAAGAACAGTTATTTGAAAGTGAATTATTTTTTAGTAAAACACTTATTCTTTTTTGAGCATAAAACGTACGCGTGTAGTTTCAAATGTGCATGTGTGTATGCGGCCCTGTGTACTGACAGTGCTAGCCGAGACCTATGGTTCGTTGATTGTACATTTAATTTGTGTGCGTGCGTCAACTTAGCTCCTGTAGTCCCTATAACCAAGGTTGCTCAGAGGAAAAAATTATGATTTTAATTTTTCATAAATGGCGATGTTGAGTTTGGTACGCAGACTAAAAAGCAAGACTTATTTACAGGAACCTACAACTTTTCCAAACCGAGCGATTGTTCTGATATTTCTATTTCACTATCAAATTTAGCACGCGTCGTAGAATGAGACAATTGTCGAGTAATGATAACACTCCTTACTTTCTAATCAAAAAAACATACGCAATAAAGTTATTTATCTCTATTCACAATGTGACATCTGACAATCACTCGCTTGAAGGAAAAATTATTTTTACTCTAATTTAAATATAGATATAAAAATCAAAGGCATATCAATGAATGTTAAATTCTATATAATTTAGTCGCTGACAAATAGCATTTTTTAAATGAATACGTCTAAGTGTTGAATCTTAAAAATAATACACATTACATCGTGCTAAATAATAAATAATGCCGTTTAGATTCTTTTGGCGTCTACATCCCGTTAATAAAACAATAACAAGGTTACTTCTCTCCGTCATCATAATAAAAGTGTTTGTAGTGTTTACATAATTTCATATCACATATATACTTTAAGTCAATCATATATTATCACAATATGTAAACAAACTGAAGTAAACAACGGTAAGCAATCAAGTCACACATTTTTGTATATAATATACAAAATTCAGATTTTTATCCTCTAAGTTTTTGAATAAAATAGCAACGTGCATCATAAATGTACAATTGAGTAAGTCATTATAAATTAATACGATAAAAATATTTCAAATACAACAAATACAAGTAAAATTTGTCCGAATTGTCGGTACGTAACTAGCATGCGGTTTTCTTCTAATTTGAAATATACTAACTAACATGTAAATCGGCAATTTGTATCAGGTGACGTGTCTTAACTCGCGTTTTTTTTTAACTACACAAAATAAAACCTTTTTATAAATATGTGTTTCTTTTTAATATGAAGGTAAAAGGCAGCGCGCAACCTGTTCAAATATAATTTATGGTGATGCCTATGATGACGACATCATTAGCATTAAATACACCGCAATCAATTTTAAACATTTCCATTAGATAAAACTTTTCGTGTAGGTATGACTGATTAACGATCAAGTAAGATAAATAATGTAGATAATGATCAAACAACAATTCAATGTTAGTTAAATGATTCCAATAAATAAATAAATGGCACTTGCGACGGTTGCACTAGTAATGTCTCCAGTATTGCCAACGCGAATGTTCAAATTAAATGTATTTGTTAATCTCTTATTTATATCTAATAAATGAAGATGTATGTAAAAAAATAAAACAAACTAACGATAACAAAAATCCTAGATGGACCGTTATGTAATAATTTAGATGGAATAATTATGAAATCGAATGACGTTAATAGCATATTAATTTCAATAGGGTAACTAATGAGTAGCCATAAATTTCGTAACGCCTATTATAAACAAAGAAAGACATTGTTGAATTGCCACAAATTTGGAATATTTTATATACATAATATGAAAAAGCACATGTATGAAAATTTTTGTGATTTAAAAATACAATACATGACATAAACATGCTTGTTGTTAAGCTTGACTTACATGGTATAGTTTTCATACGTAGAATCCATCTAGGTATATGTTTTAAAAATAAAATAAAATTCACTTGATTGACAATATGTAGAATGTTATGAATATTGCGTGAGTATGAAATGGAACAAAATAAATAAATATAAGCATAAATAGTTAAAAATATATATTTTAGGGGTATTCCGCGCGAAGCGGACAGGTACAATAACTCGAAGTTTCAGATTTTAGTAATGATTGAGTATGGTTTATCTATAACATAATATATATTATTGTAGAAGACAAGCACGCTTCGGCACGAATTGGACAAGCTCGCACCGGGAAAGCATACGAATGCTATTAGCTTTCGTACGGTGATTGGGGGAGCTGGAGGCCCGTATCCTTTTCTCTACTCTTCTCAGTCCTTTCCTACCCGTCATCAACCCTGTCTTAATCTTATACCTTTTAAAGACGGCAATTCATCTGAGAGGCGCGGGCTTCTGCAACTGTTCAGGGGCAGGGTTAGCGCTTACCATCAGGTGAACCACTAGTTAAATAGACTATAATGTATGAATGACATAAAAAAAAACATATAAAAAAATATGCGAATATTAAAGGTACATACGTGCAAGTTAAAAGATACCGATATCATACTATTCACATATACAAAAATGTTATATTAACAAAATCTTACCATACCTAATTATATAAATTCATAATTCATAATATATATTTTTCAACATATTGGCAACGTTTGAATGGGACCATAGGTACACATTCTCGAATATTGTTTTGTGCCAAAATCGTTATTTATAGTGTAAAACGTAAATAAAACTTTACTGAAAAACCGCTATATCCACAGACTTTACTATACCACAAAACCTGTATAGGACGACACACGTCTGGCGGCGATGTGCGGACAAAATGAATTTAATACTGGTACAGCGTACTGTAAATTTCAGATTCAAGATCGATCCCGTACAAAACTGCGAATCTAGTGAATTTACACACACGAAATAGTTTTGTATATATATTTAGTCACTAGAAGGAAATATTTTAAATTTAAATCGTTCCTTTACTTGTGGCGGGGGGCAGGGGGAGCGAGGGGGGAGGGGGAGGTTGAGTTAGCGCTATTTGGTGAACGCGGCGAAGACGGCCCACATGATGTCGCAGGCGTCCGGTCTCATCGCCTCCGCCTCGAAGTCTAGATCTAACAAAGCTCGCACTCGCCTCGTGGCCAGCTCGTAGTCCTCGTCGGAAAGCGGCGCGAACGCGTTCTCGAGCACGTCGGCCGAGTGCGCCAGCATCAGCAGTGCGAGCGAGCGCTTGTCCGCGTGCGCCACGTCGTTGATCGAGCGCCGCAGCGCCGCCTCTTGCACCTGGACACAGGCGGGATACCGACATCAGCCATTTCAATTACTAGCTGTACGCCCCGGCTCCGGGTCGTCATTTATCGTCATTGAAATAATATAAACTACTCTATCTTTTAAGTTGGACCAAACTGCATATCGTGTGCAAATTTCATTAGAATCGGTTGAGCAGTTTAGGAGTCCATCAATCTGCTGACATATGGGGCTTCGCTCGCATGAACATGCAATTTTAAGGAAAATGTCTGGACTTTGTGTCAGCGGCACGCGCAGTGTTCTTGTATTTAATTTTGTTAATATTGTTATGCTGTTTTGAAAGGAACAAACAATTCGAATCGTTTCAAAAGTCTGTGAAAAAAGCTTTGAGTATAGTCATTTATTTGGATAAGATTACTAAGGTGCTCTAATTTCGGTCGGTTTAATGATAACAAAATGCTGGCATTAAAATGTTTTTATAAAGACAAAATGATATTAGCTAGTTATTGTGTATAAATATGTAGAACATTTTATTTGTATATTGTTTATATTTTCAATGGTATTATTGACAATTAATGATATTGTTAGCAAATTGTCTTGCTTTTTCTTGGTTCACTTGGCTGCTCTACTTTACGAGATATTAATATACTATCTTATGAAAAGCTGTTCAGCGTGATAAGTAGGAAGGTACTAAGTATTTGGCGACATGCGAAGATCTACGATCTAGAATAGGGTATTTAGATCATAGATTCAGATCAGAGGATGTGGAATCCTTACCCAGCTGAACCTGAAGAGATCAATGATCTGATAAATACTATCTTCAGAAAATTTGTTCAGCGTGATGAGCTCTTTTTGGCGTTACGCAAGCAGTGTGAATTATTTACTACGGGCGAAGTCGCGGGTACGGCTAGATCTATAGATAATTTTTACATGGTTCAGTGCATCCTGAGTTTACCCTCTACAATTTTGCAGATTCACAAACAATACCCCTATAGCATATATATATACATTTTTTTTAATATAAAATAGTTTTCATTTCAATATAAGTGTAATTATATGAAGTTGTTATAGTAGCTTCTAATTCTAAATCAATAAAACCCTTTCACTTGAATCAAGGCTTGTACGGCAACCTGTTTTTAAAGATTCACTCAGCACTATGTCAAGGCTATTACAATCAAAGAACTTTGACATTTAATAATTTTCATATATTATATTGATTTGACTAAGATGATAGTATATAGTATGTAGTCTTTCTTCAAGATTAGATCTAAGATTAATCTAGTAAAAAAATGGATAATATTAAAAATTTAATATTTGATAGATTGTACATTTACAACATAACATCTTAGATTATTTAGATTTGAACCTGATTAAATCATTGATAATATATAATATAATGTGATCAGAATAATGTGACTGCTTAGATTTTAGGTTATTAAAAAAAATTTTGAAGTTTTGGGTCTCAAACTACCTACAAGTTACTTCTGTTATTGCGTTATATAAGTTGGGTTAGCCACAGGTTATTTTTCATTATAAATTACTAACCTTTTTGACTAAGCGACATTTGACAATATTGTCTGTGAGGGGATGAGTTGTCATATCAAACAGTAAGAAATTTTGTTTCTCTGTAGTGAGCACTCCTTTTTCAACCAGATTCTTAGCAAGCCTTTCTCTCACATTCTTCAATTGATATTTGAGTTTCATTGGATTCCATGTTTCACCTGTAAAGATATAAAAATGACGAGGTATTTTTTTCACGAAGTTAAATAGTAATATCTAATAGTTTTGAATTATTTTTATTTTGTTTCTAATACTTATCTATTAGTGCAATAGAAAGCGACATTATATTTATCCGTGCCATAAGGACAGAAGATAAGAACTTCATATGAAAATAGGTTTTAGGCTTAATTAATACTTATTTACTACTTTTGAATGTGATGTGTGTGTTGAGCATGCATTGGGATGACTTGGACCAGTATGCACAGAGATATATACCACACTTCTTTAAAACATTGGTGTGAAATAGAGGCATGTGAGAGCAACGTTTTATCATACTGTGAGTGGGGAAACTGGTGAGATATAGTCAGAAGTGTGATCACTTGCCATTAAAGCCATTGCTTGCCATTAAATTTACTAAACACTTTATTGTAAATCATTATATGTATATAAAAACATACTACATACAATGAATGCTTGTAATTTGATTACTATATATATACTGGGCTTCATATTATAACATAAATATTATCAATTTCCAAACTATTGTGCCTTCATCCACCCACTTATTTAGAAATAATTTATGGTAGAATTTGATCCAAACTAATATTATTAAGCTGGAATATTTGTTTCATTGTTAACTTGAACAAACTGATAACAACTAGTTTAAATTAAAATCTGTTGTAGTATTAGATTGCCAATTAATTGAGGAAGGATACCATCAAGACCAATAGTAACAAAAAATATTGATGTTTCCATAGGGAAATGTTACAAATTTTGCAAACAATAATCTTTTTAAGAGCAGATAAAGTTGCTAGCATCAAAAATATATAAATGGGAATTTAGCATTTCAAGGAACACATTATTTAAGAATATGATAAGCGAAACATTATTTTTTACAGCAGATCAGTTTGAAATAATTTACGAAATGGAACCAGTTTATTTATGTAACACTTTCACTATTCCATTTTTTAGAATTCATTATTTCATTTGCATAACACACAGAGAAGCTGTTTGGATTCAACTTTTAATTGTAAGTATATAAAATAAAGAAGTTAAAGAAACATGGTAATTGCATTTGCATAAAGTTATATACATTGGAGAGTGGAATGAGGAAGAAGTTAATCTGAAATAACAATTATTATAAATATTAGCAGTGCAATCACTGCCGTAGAGTAAAAAACTACACACAGCTATGAATACTTATCAGCATGGCCATGGCAATTAAAAATACTACTTATATGTTGAATTAATAAAAAATTATAATCTTCATTTTTCTGTTTATAAATATAATAAATGTATACAAAAATACATTTGTTTACAATTTACCACTTTGACAAAAAAAAAAAGATTTCTGGCTACATGATAAATACAATAAAGTTAAGTGAAATGTGGACATCAGATAATATAATATCAACATTAAAACAGGAATAATAATAACAAGGTACTTACCACTGAGATATTCTATCCAGCTTTGTACAGTCTCTGGTGGATCTGTATCCTTCATGTGTTTAAGAGCCTCATCCAATAATACATCCCCAGTTGGTGTATCTGCAATTAACAATATGCATTCAATTTACATGCCATAAACATGACAAAACTATATACAACTAAATATATGGAAATAAAATATAAACATCCTCCTTTGTTTGTAAATAAATAACCACATAAATTGTTAGTTATCATTACATTCGCTTTGTTTATAATAGCATTTATATGAAAACTTATCTATTAGAGTTATAAAAATGTTTTTACTCACCACTTTTCACAATAACTTTTCTTGACAGCAACCCTTTTCTTCTCATGCCAGCTCTCTCCAATTCAATTCGACCTCTCAAACCCAATTCAATTAAAATACAGCCTCTCAAACCACTAGAGATACAATCGTTCCAAAATGATGTGTAACCCTGAAATTATTTAGAAATGTAGTTTTGAGTATATAATTGGTGGGTTACCTATCTTTGTCGGTACGTATTCATTTAAACACACTCACTTCTTTGTCCTTTAATCCAAGAAGTAAAACTTCTTCCATCAATGTAAGTCGTGTTTCTTTCGAATCTCCGTCATCATAATTTTTATCATTTTTCTTATCATCCGCATCATGATTTTCTTTTAATGAACCATCCGAATTTTCCTTGACAACGTTTCTCCGTTGCACCAGGCCTTCAGTGCGATTCATTTTAACATCTAATGAGATCACTATTAGTTATTAGAAATACACGTATTTCAAGTGAAATAAATTTTGGAAATAGTGAGTAAACTAAATGTTGACGTTTGCCACACGACGTTTATTTTACGAAAAATATGGCCGAATATGACTGACAGATTAACAGATCATAAATTATACTGACAGATCACAGATAATGCATTAGATCCAAAAACTCGCCACCCCAGATAAGACTAATGTCTTTGAAACACCAAACAAAGTAATCTTTGAAAATAATTTAATAAGGAAATAAAGTTATCAATAAGTAAAAACGTAAAATTATTGTTAACTATAAAACAATAACAGCTATTAATAATTACTTATAGACATTATTCGATTTGTGTCAATTCATAGAATGTACAAAATTAATTATGTTATCTCATCATAAAGACTAAAGTTATTTGTAATAATTTATAGCCATGGGCGTAGTATATAAACAGGATCGGCCGAGCACTGGCGGCTAATAAACGAGCTGAGCGAGAGAGATAACATGGAGGACTTGCGTCCTTTTCTAATAGGGTGACCATAAGATGTTTCAAATTTAAATTTAATAAAAATAGTTTGATTTAGTATATTTCATGCATTATTTTTAAAAATATCTTAAATCAACAAACCACTCATTATTTTATTTTTGACATGCAAATAAGAAAGCATATTTTTAACATGGTCTAATGCTATATTTTTTTTTTTGCAGTTATTCGAAATTATGGCTTAAATGATGGTTATTATAAAAATGTTGATAATGCTGAAATAATGACAATCATGAAGGTTGAAATAATAACAATTATCCATAAATTAAGAAGGTTATGTGAAATATGTATTTCGTTATTTATTAATTATGTTATATTTAATAAGTACATAATAAAAATATAAAATGCGTTTCAACCGAGTAATAAATACAATCATGTGTTTAGATTAGCACAACAGAATACATATTATGCTTGCTAGATGAAAGAAGGAGACACATGGCCTTAATCATAACTGTTTTCTTCGGCTAAAAAAATCTCTACTTTAAGCAATCTAAAAATATACTTTAACACTTTATAGTCTGGCTCAATATCGTTAAAACAATTGTTATGAGCTATTTTTTTATGTCATCGTCGCCAATGGAGCTGGTAGATTGCCTGTTGGTAAGTGCACAACCCATGAACATTTGGAGAAGCGTAAGGCCAATATCTGAAGCGATTACGCCTCTGCAATTGCCGACTTTAAATTGGAAAGGTTGAGAAAGGAATAATGGAATAGACTGGGAAGCGTGCGTAGGAACCGTTGTGCCGAAGCGTGCTCTACTCCCACATACAAAGTTATCAATATACAAAGTATACAGTTTAGGTATATTCATAACAGTCTGTTAGATTTTAGAATATAACGGCCAAGTTTATGGCGGCAATTTGTACGTAATAAGTTAATGCTTTTTAATGTGTGCTTTTATTAATTTTTTATGATTGTATTAAATTAGGTATATTTTTGTGGTATGTCAAAAACATAACATGTAAACCTAAAACCAATTGGTTTCGTTCTTGGTTCTTGGTTTCGAAAAGGTCCCATCCCTTTAGATACTGCTAGTGAGCAGGATATTGAATGTTTATTGATTATTCCATATTTATTAGTAGTTGAACTAGAAATTACGTTTGGAAAAGGAACAGGTTAGGTATATAAATAGAATTCATTGTGATAATTATATTTGAACCATGGAAAATATAATAGGTACCTAGAAACATAATATTGTAATAGTACAAGGTGCGTGTCGCCTCCTTGGTACAGTGGTAAACGCGTGAGCGTAGAACCGAGGGGTCCTGGGTTCGATTCCCGGCGGGGACAATAAAAAAAAATGTCTCGGTCTGGCAGGACACAGAAGGCTGATCACCTACTTGTCAATAAAGAAAATTGATCAGTGAAACAGATGTATATCATCTGCCCCATACCCCAGTAGGGGACACGGGACTTCACTTTACAAGGTGCATGTCAGTATTACTACAGTCTGACATCAATTATATCCATATAGTCATTCAACGTTCAGACAGATCAATGGCAACATGGTAAGGGTTGAGACGCGGGAGGAACGAGCCCGAGCTACATGCGCCATGATGTTGGTAGCTCGGGACACTGTTTTGTTATATTGTATCTATTACATAATATGCTTAAAAGTAATATGTAGTTATGTGGTAAAAGTATATACATACTGTGCTGTGACAGATAACAAATCGTCATCTCGTGTTAACAAGGGTCTGCGTTTGTATCATTACTATATTATTGACTATTTTGAGTTCTGACAATCGCGACATTGTCCAGACGTTTTCAGCTATTATAAAGGTTGTATTGCTGTATGCTTCTCTTTATACTGTGGTATTACTGAAGTTGGAGGTCTATCCATATAATCTTAGAAAGGCCTTGAACAAAATTGCCTGTTACAATGTCGTTAATATTTAATTAACAGCAGATTCTACTCAGCTAGCCAGGATTGTTTTATGACAATGAAATAATAGGTTTATAAGTTGAAAGTCACTGAATAAAATCACAAATTGTGTCATTTCTTATTTCAGACCCAAACTGATATAATTTTGATAAGTAAATAGATGTTTTAAGTCTTTCCGATGTCTTTTTTAATGAAATAAAAGGGATAAAATAGAAAAGATTGAGGCGGCCTGTTATTTAATGGACATCACCATAGTCCATATTGATGTGGTTTTGGGCTAAGAATGTGCTACCCGCTTATATGGGGTCAGGGGTAAGGAAAGGATTAACGACTGAAAAGAAGGAAGAGACTGGGAACCAATGTTATAACAGTTTATTTTTGTTACCAATCCTTTAGAATTATAAAACTATGATTCTGATCTGCCTGATCAGTTCACATAAGCGCCATAAGAAAGGTTAGATAAGTGCTATTTTAGGTGTTTATAGAAAAACCTATAAATACTTGAAATGTTGAACGTAGCGCTACTAAAATCATAAATTACTTTCATATTTCGTTAGAAAGGTAAACATAATATTTAATTGTGAAATCTTCTTAACTTTAAAAAAAAATACCTACTTAGATATAGAATATGAAGCGAGCCAAATATACCAAATGACCTTTGAGGGTTATTTCATTCAGTTTTCATTTATAAACCTTGGTAACTTAACGATATAAACGTAAACTTCTTACGTACAATCTAGATTATAGAATAACCGCCACAAACACACTCAAAGGCAAATATTATTATTTTATGAAATTTTCGTGTAAGATGTATGTTTATTCAATGGTAACCTTGCTCTAAATGTAGTACACATTACAAAAGTTTCTGCATGTTGCATATTACAAACATTATTTCGAGTTTTGCCACTAGTAGGTAGCTACTCACATGCAATGTGCGCACAAGCACAATCATAATTTGAGTAATATGAGACCAACTCTACCGTAATCATATTTTATTTATTACTTGTGTCATAAAATTTATTTGCATACATACTTTGTAAAAATAACTATTTATCGCTAATGTCTCAAGTTAATTTTCATAATGTCTTTAATAACGGTGCAAAAGTTTATTCAAAATGAATAATGATTTGGTCACAGAAAGTATTAAACAGTATTAAATAATGACGCTCAGAGATTAGATTATTTCTTAACTATATTAAAGGGAATTTTTCACAAATGCCGTAATTATGCAGTATTGATAGGCGAAGAGTCACTTATTTATCAGAAGCCCGAAGTGAAATAACAAGTCAGACGTGCAGACCTCGAACCGTCGGTCTTAGCGATCAAAATAAACAATCATCTAATTGCTGCATGCCACCCTCAGGGCATGCTCGAAGATCGTGGGCAGAAAATTGCTAGGGTATGTACAACATAATAACACATTTTCATACCTTCCGCAAGTATTGAACCCGATGATATGTTATATTATTATTTCTGCAACATATAAAGGCTCAGGCTAGAAGTAAGAAAATTATAAAAATGTAAGTGAACTTTAAACCAGCGTGTGGTGTGATAGGGCAAGCCGCCAGTTGGCTGGCGTACTCGTGTCGACGCGGTCGTTATACAGCATGCTGTAAAACTCTAGTTTTCAGTTTTCCGCGTTCCGTTTCGCACGTGATTACGCTATCAAAGTACACGTAGAGCAAAAGTAAACAGTTTAGATTAAACCGCTAATAAAAATATAAAGTAGATTAAACAATTACACCAGTGACCATTTATTTATTAAGTTCTAGTGATTTTAACTTTACAGGTGTGTAAACTTTGTGTCGAAATTTATAAAATTAGTTGTTATTAAATATTTCATATTCAATTGATTACTAATATTATATAAAGGAAACAGTAATTCATAATGGTAATAAGTGTATTTATATGCAATAATCACATATATTAAAACTAGTTATTTCCTTATAACGTAAATAATAGCAGTGTTTGAATTTAAAAAGTGATCTCAGTGTCAAAAGGTCCAGCAGATAAGCATCGTGTTAAAGATAAAAGCTTCAAAACGTTAAAATTATGTATACTTTCACTTCTATGAGTTTCGTTGTTGTGCATTTTCACCTACCTACTATTTTCGTCCGAGGCATGCACGACAGTATAATACTTACGTCACAGTCACTGTCGTACGATTTTCGTACCTGTGATAAACCCGTTACGCCCGTTATCTGACCGCTTTGTCAAAATTTGTTTTATTACTAACACAAATTAGTTTTGACTACAACTAATTTCCACGAAAAAACATTGTAATTAGGATTTGAATTAATTTGAATACAAGAAACACTTATATTTAACTTCGTATTTTAATAAGAAAGATAGCCATTGTAATGTTATGTTATCTTTTATCGGAAAAAAATTGCAAAAATTTCAATTCCTGGTTATAAATTTGCAGCAAGGTCGTAAAGATAATACATGCTATTTTGATAGGAAATTTCAAATTATGTAATTATGATTTTTATCAAAATATAGTTAAACTCTACACGGTCCTTGTATAATAATATGAGGGTTAGATAATTATTGTCAATCAAAACATTAAATATACATTAAACGCTTGGCTCACTATACGAGTATTAGATTAATATAAGGCAACAATTAAATATCAATATGCCCACAGGTTGTAGATTTATCATTATGATTATTTATCAGTGGTCTCGATTTAATATACCTCGTATATAGTAGGTAAATTCAACTACGAGCTCTATGTCAATATACCTAGTCGTTAACTCTTTACAGATAACGAGATTATGTGTTTCATAAGTGAATGTGTTTTGTAGGCTATATATCTACTAAGGAATACCTATCGATTTTATTATTGAATGTGGAAAATACTGTGCGAATTTGAATTTTAAATAATTAAATACTTACTTACAATTTTTTTAATTAAAGATTAAATGTTTGATGACAATTAAAGTATAAACTTTTTACTTTTAAATATGTATATAAATTATAAGCAAATACAAACGTTTTCTTTTATATGAAATAATAAAATGATTGTTTAAATATAGTTTGGCCTCAACCGTTAATGATGTAAATTATTAATGGAGTCAAAAGAGTGATCATATAACACATGTCTTATCTGCTATATTATCATTGTTATCGTCTATTTAAGTATACAGCTATAACTGTCAATTGTCATTGCTGAAATTCAAATAGAATGAAAAACAATAAACATAACTGCTAACGCTATACGATATACGGAGTTAGCCGGTACATTTTTTGTGGTAGAGTTTACTGGGAAACAAGTCTTCAAAGAGGATTTATCTTAATTGTCATTGATATAAATTTAAAGCTAGGTATTTCTTTTCCTTTTTTACTAAAGCACTTTAAACATCAGAATTGCCACAGATTCTTGAGAAAATACTTGAGTGTTGCACTCTCGTGTTCAGAATTTCTCAATCATTATAGGACAAATAAAATTTTGAATTAGGATGGTTTATAAAACAATATTCGTTCTAGAAATTAAAAACCTTTCAACGGATTTTGATTTATTCATTATATTATTAACCCGACGTTTCGAACACTTTTTTTTTTTAACTCGCGTAAAATCAAACACCAGAGAATACAATATTCGTTCTTCTAAAATGCGAGCTGGAGGGCTATTGTAACGTCTAAAAGCGGTACTACCTAATTCCAGTATGGGCAAGTTATGATGCTCAATGACGTAGCTCTCACATTTTTCCACGATGGTATTAGTAAGTAATGCTTTACGGTACGGTTAGAATTGGTTAAAAAAAATAGTGTTCAACCTCTTGTTAGAGTCTTTAGTCCTCTAGTTTAAACAAACCGCCTGGTTAGAATTGGTTAAAACAATAGTGTTCAACCTCATATCATTTCTTGCAATAGGTGCAATAATAATTTATTATCATTTAACACAAAAATATAGGTACATTCTCGCTGCATAGTTCATAGTAATTTCACACCTTGTGAAGTAAAAGAAGCATTCATCATCGTAACCTATTTACTCTTATTAACACTTGGTATAGCTAATGAATTCGGAATGTTTTTTTTGACAACAAACTACCGTAGGTAGGTATACGTTATCACCGTTCAGAGTGGTCAGTTTTTCTTTATCAAAATAATTCTAGTTGATCCTTCGAGCTTACATTTATACTGCTATATTAAATGCTTAAGATACGGACTAACATAAACAAATTATCCTATCTTTCATAATATATCCGCGATTGCTGCGTTTACTTCATTTAAAAAGTCTAATAGAAGGTCATCAGGATGTATTATGAAATTATTATCATTACTGTGAATAATAAGAAACTTCCGCCTATAGTTACCTAAGACAAAATAATATAGTGTTTTTTTATCTTTTATTTCTAAAATAATGAGAAGAAATTAACATTCCATCGATCTTTGACCTTCGTTGAAAGTCACTATCTTTCAGCCGCGTCCTAACTTTTAGTTGACATTCACATAAAAAAAAAACAA
>NC_052111.1:3165276-3200254 GCF_012273895.1 Zerene cesonia | reverse complement strand
TTCAGCCGCGTCCTAACTTTTAGTTGACATTCACATAAAAAAAAACAATTGGCTGGCGAAAAGTTACCTCTGCTACAACTTACTGAAGAAAAAAGACAAAAAAATATAAAAAACCGTTTCAGTATATTACTTATATATTATAATTAAATTTTCTCACGGCAAGAACGGAGGATTTTCGAAACAATAGAACTTTAATTAAAAAAGTCACGCCACTCTTATTATACAGATAGATTTTATGTTGTTTACACACAGTAATAATAAAAAACAAAACTATACGAATGTCATTGTTTTACATATTATTTTCTTTGCTTGTATTTGATTTTACGCGAATATTATACACATACATAAGTCTAAGCTTCTAACCTAAGACTTTGGAAAGAACTTCTAGAGCTATATATTTATACCTATATGAATTGCAGTTTGTCTTTTGGGAACTCCACTGGGAAAATCAATTTCAATTATAATACTTAAAAAAATTCATTTAAAGAAATAAGGAAAGAAATTCTGGATTTGCCATACTGCAATACGTAGCTACATATCTCCATTGACGATAAGCAGAAGATTAAGAATTAACTAGGTAACTGCAGATAAACAATATGTAATAATTATAAAAGTAGTCAGAATTGCGAATTGGTTCTTCGTTGACGCTTTGCGGCCTTTGTTGTAACACCTTTTTTTTTGTATTGCCTTGTCGAAAAGTTTTATTAAGAATTCAGTTGTAACATTATAATTACATCATCAGGATTAGTCTTCAATTAACGTGGAAAACGGAGTCGAAGAGAAAGTTACCAGTATGCTCGTTGCTAATGGAATTGACAATGAAAAATATTTAAATGGTAAGTAGTTTTTAAATATTCAATAGAAAAATATTCAATCGTAAACAAAATGTTTAGAAATTACTCCAATATTTGATAATTTTACGTCGTTAACTTGTTATTACGAATGTACTGTGTTAAATAAAAATTAATAAAAAATATATTATAGGTACATTTTACACATTAATTTGCGATTGTGTAGCCAGTTGGTTAATATCAAGCCAAAAAAATATCAGAAATAAAATTCGGGGTTGTCTTAATTAGTACTATTTTACACAATTTTAGTTCTTTTACGCCATGCCCGTAAGCCATTAGGTATCTATACATTTTTTTTATTTCTAACAAATGACTCTTTGAATAAGTCGTTTATTAAATAAATGTTATATTCACACGATACATGTGAATAAACGACGATAAATTGCTTAATTCACTCCATTTTGATGGACAATAACATACTTAAGGTAAATATTTGTGAGGAAGTTCATTACGTCGTACTTCATCCAATATCCTGTTTGTTCTAACAGAATTTTGTTATAGGGAATAAATAATATTCGCAAGTTCGAGGTTATGGATACAAATCATTTGTAAAAAAAAATATTTAAGTCTAATAAAAAAATTAATAACGCATTTCATTATACAATTTATGATTATAAAGTGTTCTTTTCGTAACAATTTTGTGCTAGCTTCTGAGAATAATATAAAATTTTACGGTTACCAATATTGCATTATATTGTTCATTGCGTATATACAATATTTTTATGAATTATTTACTTAATTGGATTATACTATAATTTTCTTTGGTAATGATTTACATATTACTTACCTGTTCCATTAGTTAATTACCTACTTTAATCACAATATTAACGTTAATCAGGACCGGATCAAGTGATACCAGCAGATGAATACATATGCTGGACCCCCGGTGGGCACGTCAAGTTGCGAATAGCTCCAAGAGGAGCGGCCTCAGAACCACCAATATCAGTACCTGGTCTTCTCAGTAGAACGGTCGCTAGGTACCCCGACGAAAAAGCCTTAGTTTCAAAACGTAATGGCAAATGGGAAAGCATTACTTTTAGGTGAGTCTGGTGAGATATAACGCGCATTCTAAATTGCAATTTTAAACCTAATAATGAAAGGAGCCCAAGAGGGGATTTTGATACAATCATTATCACATTATATCAAGTCAAATTATTCACAATCATAATTAATCGTGTGATAGAAAATATCGATTTTCTCGATTAACAGTCACACCCCGTTCCAATATATAGAAATTTAAATGACCTAAAATTAAATAACATTAAATTTGATATGATATTTTTAATTGGTGTACTGTCTTTTTGGTCATAATTTGATTGAAGTTATTTTGTCCTATTTGTATTTACTAATATTTGCCTGTTTGTAAATTAGTGATGTAAGAATAAATCGATGAGTTTTTTTCCACGTAACTGTTATGAAGGTATAGTAGATACGTACAATGCTTTATCATATGTAATCCAATTACCAATTATTATTGATTATGTATTTAT
The DNA here is from genome assembly GCF_012273895.1 of Zerene cesonia. Taxonomy (NCBI): domain Eukaryota; kingdom Metazoa; phylum Arthropoda; class Insecta; order Lepidoptera; family Pieridae; genus Zerene; species Zerene cesonia. The sequence goes on along the minus strand of NC_052111.1, from coordinate 3,197,913 downwards.
AAATAAATATGTATTATTTTACTTTTATCTTTTAAAAATGACTCAAAAGATAAAGATATTAAAGAAAAGTCCGGAAACTCAGTTGAAAGTTTTATTAAAGGGTGAAATTTATATTGTGTCTCTACTCTCTAGTGCCCTGTTATTGGAACAATTCGAAAAAAAGTCAATTAATATATTAACAATATTCCTTAGAATATAATTATTGAAACCAACACCCACCAAACCAACACCTAGGTATCGATAGAAAATCTTTGCGAGCACTCTTGCGATTTTGCTTTGTGTAGTAACTGCTCACGGCGGGTCCCTTTTTGGAAGCTTTTCAAATATTTAACAGTTATTATCCTAGACCGCCTCCTTGGTACAGTGGTTAGCGCGTGAGCTTAGAACCGAGGGGTCCTGGGTTCTATTCCCGGTGGGGACGCAAAAAAAAAGTCTCGGTCTGGCAGGACACATAAGGCTGATCACCTACTTGTCCATAAAGAAAATCGATCAGTGAAACAGATGTACATCATCTGCCTCATACCCTACTAGGGGACACTAGCCTTCACTTTTATCCTAGACCGAATGGAGGCAAATTCAATAAGTCATTAGTTATTAAAATCCGTTCAGCCGTTAAGGTATAAGTTGTATAACTAACACGACTTTCATTTATATACTAGGTGTGCCTCGCTGTTTTACTTACGGTTTAAATGTAGCCTTCCTTAATAAATGGACTATTTAACACACAAATTTTTCAAGTTCGAACCCATAGTGCCTGAGATCAATACGCTCAAAGAAACAAACACACTCGTCAGCTTTACATTATTATACCTACTAAAGATTATAAAATATTACTAATATTATAAAGGTTACCCTTTAAGTCTCTGTGCTTACTTAATGTTTATATCCTGCGTGTAAGAATTGATAATATTTATATTCTATAACAATGACTTTTACATACGTACTATATTTAATACACATAAAGTTTTTGTACTATTTCTTTGCAGACAATACCAGGCAAAGGTTCGAACAATCGCAAAGGCTTTCTTAAAACTGGGATTAGAGAGATGCCATTCTGTTTGCATCCTTGGCTTCAATTCTGAAGAATGGTTCATAGCTGATTTGGCCGCTATCCACGCCGGGTAACACTTTTAAGTTTTAATGATTATAAAATGATATTATGATACAATCTACTCAATCACATTTATTTATCTATCTTATATTGGTGAAATAACGTTTCCTTTATATCATAAATAGATAACACCGCGTATTATTATTTAAATTATTATTTCGTCTTTTAATCAAGATGAAAATTTTCCAATAAGTTGATCCCTTTGGAGATATGTAGCTTTTAATATTACCACTTTACAAATGTTTATTTTCTCGTTAAATCGTATCGCTTATCCAGTTACGGACTAGTTATCTATTGAAAAGAAGGCGACATAGACTAATAGACATAGGGCAAAGTAGGAAAAGGTGACAGTTAGTATCCTGAATATAATAAAAATGTTGATGTACTTGTTTCTTCAGTACGTATTGGTTCCCACTTAACACAAGCCTTCTATCAAACATTAAGGAGAGAAGAGCAACTTAAAAATATTTGTAGAGCTATCATCATTATATCTCTGTAAAAATTGCCAGCTTATCGGGATAAAGGGAATAATTAATGGATATCGAAAGGCGAAGAAGAGTATATATATAGAGTATAGTAAGAGTATAGCTCCGAATGAAACAGAAGAAGACTTCACCAAACACAATATAGGTAATAATAATAAACTTTCAGTGGATACGCAGCTGGTATATACACAACGAACTCAGCAGAAGCATGCTTCCACTGCCTTGAGTCGTCTCGAGCGAACATATGCGCGGTACAGGATAAGAAACAGCTGGAGAAGATATTGTCTATACAGAGCCGCTTGAAGCATTTGAAGGCAATCGTGCAATGGGAGGGCACGGTGGACACGTCGATACCTGGCGTATACAGTGTAAGAAGCTTGGTTATAATTTAGTTGATTATAACAATTAAATATTTGTTTAGAAATATATAGAGTTCAAGAAATTTAAAAAAAAATTGCTAATTGAATTCTTCGATGGTCTTAAGTAATGATTTTAGTTTATTTCATACACAATTTCTATTTTTGAAAGAGATTTAGCCGAGTTGACATTGATAACAATTTCAATAAAATAAAAAAAAAAAAATGGTTTAAACGATTTTACCATAAAACCCGATATCAATAGCTATACACAATTATATCAATAACATACAAAAGCAATCCGTGCAAATACATTAATTCATTTACCAATAGTGGCAACAACTTCTGGACATAGGCGCCAAGGAGCCAGACACGCAATTAGACAACGTACTGAAGACTATTTCCGTCAACGAATGCTGCACGCTCGTTTATACCGTAAGTATTCAGTCGCACGTGTCTACGTTAGGTATTTAAAGATTTATTTGTTTATCCATTACATTGTGTTTGTATGTGACATTTGATTCATCGATATATAGTGGTTCGATTTTACGTCATACGTGGGTAGGTGTTGATTGACTTGGCGTGTACGGCGCTGACATTTAAAATGGTTCAGGAAGTAGGATAGTGAATGATTCAATAAATATTTATTCTTCTGTCCTATTTTAAAATGTTTTTCCTAGTTTTACATTTTGATGGTGGATTATGGCCTGAACCCTCATAGGAGGCCTGTGTCCCAGCAGTGGGAACATATGTGGGCTGATAATGATGATTATACATATGAGTATAAATGGCTTCTGCGTGTTGGACCTGTGTCTCCACGTAAGACTTTCAAAAACCAAGTATTATCCATCTGGTGTTACCCCAGTATCATGGATTGAGATACATTTTAATATCTTAGTTAATGACGACCATAGTCATCCTAAATATTAGGTCTGAGGAAGTGGGTTCATTCCCCATTAAAACTTTTTGTTATAAGGAATAGATTGAATCGTGCGTAGCGTTTGTTAAGTTCTTAAAACTTATTTGCGTTCATATCATATTTTTGTCCCTTCATTTATAATATTTCAAAAGGCAATTGTTTGAGTTTATCCTATTATCCTGATTAGAATCGACAGGATTAAATAATTCGTTGATTCTCTTCTGATTTTTTTTTTTAGTTTTTTTTATAGCTATTATTATTTATAGTCTGGAACAGTGGGTCCACCAAAAGCTGTGATGTTATCGCATGACAATCTCACTTGGGACGCGCACTCCGCCACTTTACGAGTTGACAAAATCAAGCCGACGTTGGAACGCGTTATAACCTATCTACCACTTAGCCATGTTGCTGCACAGGTAAGAAAAACCTTCTTTTTCAGGGAGTAATTTGATTGTAAATAAATAAAGTGTATTTGTTTTATTCAACTCTGCTGTTTATTTACTAGCTCTATGTACGAACTACTGTTAAACCGACTAATTAGGAATTTCATTTAATATTTAACGACATTGCCTATGTCCCTCAGTGAAGATGCAGCTTCCTACTGGCGAAAAGCAATATTGGAAACCGGTCAGGTTTTTGTGTGAAATCATTACATATATATATACACAAAAACCAAATGTCTTTATAATATTAGTCTGGATGTATTTGTTTATGAAACATACCCAACAAATAATAAATGCAACAATTTGCACAGGTAATGGACATATATATTACATTGGGCAGTGCTGTGCCGGTGTTCTTCGCACAACCTGATGCATTAAAGGGAAGTTTAGTTGAAACACTAAGAGAAGTCCGACCCACTAGGTAAATAATTTTAAATATTATTACTATTTTTCAGGCAAGAACTAGGTATATTTTGAGGAAATAACCTATGTATATATAGATATTATATGATAAGTATTTTGTAAACATTAACATTACATAATCGTAATGTGAGCATTTTAGTCTTCAGTTTAAACTTTAGGTATAATTCAGTTTCTAAATTCCAAAGTCATGTGAATTGAATGCACAAACAATCATTTGAATAAACAAGCAAAAAAAATATTTTAAATTATACTTTTAAACAAAAAAAAATATTGTACATTAGTATATACGGTATAATAAATTTAAGAAAATAATGTGATGTATTTATTTAATACAACCAGTCCATACTGGTTACATAACCATTTATATTCTATAAGTTAAAATCACCTACATTAAAACACGTTAGTATTAGGTCATAGTCATAGATCATTATTATAATTAACAATTAAAATTCTAATATTCTCGAATAATTGATATATATTCAGATATAATTCCATGATTATTTTTTTTAGGTTCATGGGAGTACCAAGAGTGTGGGAAAAGATGTATGAAAGTATAATGGCGGTGGGGGCTTCCAGAGGGGCCATGACGAAATATATCGCCAATTGGGCCAAGGATAAGGGAACCAAACACCATATGGCTAGGATTGACGGGTGAGTTGAGAGAAAAGAGTAGGAGATAAATGTGAATTACTGTTTGATTTTTTCAGCCGCCCAATCTCAGCACAGACGTACCAACTTTATACAGTTGTGACTTCAAATATTACCATTTGCATAAGGGATTAATGATGACCCTATACCTGTCAGACTTAGATTAAATTAACCAACTTTATGGTACATACTTTTAGTTCAGTACAGTACCTACCTTAGGTGAATGTAAATACACAAAAATATAAGGGTACACAATCTGACTGTCTAGAATTAACGAATGACTTACGATCCTATATCGGAAATGTATAAATAGTAGTGACCAACCAATATAAAAGTACATGTTTTAAGTGGTTTGAATATATATAAAGGCACTGTTAGGTAACTGTTAGGTTATATACCTAAAAATAATTGGAAACCTATTAATTATACCCAAAACTAAAAAAAAAAGATTACATGTAACTATTTGGTTATGAATAGCACAAAAACTTAATAGCTAATTTAAACTTCTTTAAAAGTGATTCGTTTGAATTTTTTATTTCACATTAAAATAATTGTTTAATTCTTATCGAAGTCTTTCAAATTTTAATTTAAATTATGACTGCTATTGTAATTTTATTTGAAAACTATCATCTTATAGAGTTCTCATAACTGATAAAATTCGCAATAGGTACCTACCAACACATACATTTATCTAAGTACTATATCATTATTGTAACTAATTATACCCTTTTTGACATATTGTAATATAAGTACAATATAAAATTCTACTATTGACGTAATTGATAAATGATAATAAAATTTTATATCTTTTGATTAATGTTTGATAATGGTTATAACTAAATTACAACGAAGCTGATGAGATACATTTGGCGCTTATTACATCATAATCAAATCAAAGATGTCAAAGATGATTCAAAACATACGGATTTCCATACGCTTTTATTTTAGTAATTTTTTAAAGGTATGAGACTTTTTGTCACTAAATTCGACGTCATGGCTCCTAAAAACAGAACAATCGTACTTCGTAAGATTTAGTTTTCGATTTTCTCTATACGACCGATCTAAATGTGACCTGTATTATATTAGGTATATCAACAGACCATAGTATTACAAATCCTTTAAATCCGTCTAATTATGAGTGTAATTAAGACAAGCATACTCTAATGAACATTTCTTAATTAGTGCCTTCTCAGCTGGTATGGTCGGCCTTCCAGTTGATTTTACCATAATGGAAATGATACGATTTTGGTACGTAGTGGTGACCTTGCAATTGCATGATACCTCTGTATTAATGCACTCTGATGGAAATTTAATGGGTTGATCTGGCAACGTGGTCCAGTTCATTTATTTCTCTCTGTATAAATTAGAATTCCTCGTTATATAATATGCCAAAACCTAAAATATTGGAAATGTTTATGCATGTGTAGCATGTAGGAATAAGCTGAACACTCGATATACGTTTTATAGTAAGCAGTTTTGTGCGACGCATGACTGCATGTCACCCCGAAAGCGTGTGAAATATGAAGGTCTCAAAATATCATCTACCAACATCGGCAAAAGTATTGAAAACCATCCTTTTTTAGGTATGAGGGTACAACCTGTGGTTACAAGATGGCGAAGTCGCTAGTATTTAATAAAGTTCGTGAATCTCTGGGATTTGACCAATGTTCACTGTTTGTTACTGCGGCTGCTCCACTTTCACCCGATATCAAGAAGTTCTTCTTGTCTTTGGACATTCCGATCATGGACGCGTTCGGTATGAGTGAAGCGTCTGGTGCGCATACGCTTGGCTGCTATCCCAAGTAAGTGTGAATCTTAATAATGTTGCCATTAAATATTTAAAATTTTCCATGCGATCCACAGAAATGTCTCCATATTTGGGACACTTTTTCACAGACTTTTGAACTGACCTAATTGTAATCCATTTTTTAGATTCAAGTTGGACTCAGCGGGAGAAATTATGGAAGGTACTGAGACCAGTTTTGGTGGTTCACAAAGCGTGAATGGACCCGGTGAGATCTTGATTAGAGGCCGTCATGTGTTCATGGGATACCTCAATGATGAAGAGAAAACTAGAGCCACCTTTAATTCTGAGGGCTGGCTGATGACTGGAGATGTCGGAAGGCTGGACAATCAGAACTTGCTCTATATTACTGGAAGAATTAAGGTCAGATTTTTTATAGATATTATTCTGCTAGCATTTTGATTGTTTTACATACAGTTTACATTAGCAAATTTTATTAATCTTAATATTTTACGATCTGTAAATATTTATTCCTTAGGATTTTTTTGAAATTTGCCACATACCTACCTTCTTATTAAACAACTATTTCAAAAAACTAAGGTGTTATTGGAGTAAATGTTTTATATTTTAGTGAAAAACTCCATTCTAATGAAAGTTGAAATAAAAAATAAATCACTATAAAAAAGTGGCGTTACTTACCCCACTTCTAACTCATGACCAATATGCATAGTAATTTAGTGATTTTTAGTTTTAAATTGACTTATCGGATATAAACACCCAAAATCTCGACAAACTTGAAAAATTGGTTTGTAGAAACTCTTAACGAATTTTTAAACTTGAAAACCTTAAATAAAACCGTGCACAACGTTCGCATCGCACAGGAGCTGCTGATAACAGCGGGCGGCGAGAACATAGCGCCGGTGCTGATCGAGCAGGCGGTGCACGGCGAGCTGCCGCAGCTCGGCTACGCGGTGCTCGTCGGCGACAAACGCAAGTTCCTCGCCCTGCTTGTCACGCTCAAGGTGCTCTACACATCTAACTTTGTTTTATATTAGGTGCTGCCCGCAACTTTGCCCGCATGCTCAAAAAATATGTCATGGCATAAGCTTCCATCCCTGATTCTTAAACATATATACATTCATACTCTCACATGCTTTCGTATTTATAATATTAGTAGGACTAGCATTTGCCCGCAGCTTCGTGCGTTTAACTTGTATAAAAAATACATTCCAAGATATTTGTCACAAAACTTTGTAGCATGCTACGTTCACATTTCAACCATAGCTCGAGATCCATATCGTGATAACTTTTTAGCTATGCGGTCAAATTACCAAGTGCAAAAGACAAAGTCCATCTACATTAAATACTTAAAGCGACAAATATATTGATTTCGATCGATAAGAGCTTGATAAATATTCTAAAATGTGATTTCTGGGAAATACCCAAACTAATTGTATTTATGGTTCACAATTTTGGCCTTAGTGGCTTCCATATAAAAGGTATAGAAGATAGGCTGTCGCAGAATTTGTTTAACTTTTTAAGATCCTTGTCTTAAATAGTTAATCTTACAGTACGTTATATTTATGTATATCCAACGGTTTCGCAGCGCACGCAAAATAGCTTCCAAAGGTTTAAATTTTTTCTGACTGGCTTGATACAAAAAGACAAAAAAAAATATACTAGCCTAGGTATGTATTATTTTGATCTATAAACTATATAATTGAAGAGTTTCATTAAAATTCGTTTAGCAAATCGATGATCGATGAATTCAATACATTTTTTTGCATAATTTATTCGCTGAAACCAATTGGCTATGCGTAAAAGAGCAGTTTAATTTAACACAACATATGGGACATAGCTCTCAACATTAAATAATGAGGGATCATCTGCAAACAGTACTTTCTCATCTACATATCATCTATTCTCAGGTATGCGCTTCTACGGTTCGCATTGAGGTTTCTGAGCTGAACCTTTAATTGATATTATTTAATTTTATAACCACGAAAGAAAAAAAAAACGTTTCTTGATTAAGGTATTGTTACCACAGAAAATATTTTTGAAATATTTTTGGAGAAATTAAATATGATGACAACATTCATACGGTGGAGTAAAACACATTCGGCCTTGCCAAATTCGGCTTTGACAGAATACAAGAAATACAAAAAAAAAGTTCTGACGTCTCTACAACGATTACATATTTGCATTATATAATTTTTGTGAATTATTCAACTCACTGTTTTTAATTTTAATCTCATTATCGTGTTGAAAAATCTATCTATAACAATACTTAAGAAAACCAAATATACTCGAAAAGAATTTACAATGTTTACAAAGCGATAGAAGGATTTACAATGTTTACAAAGCTTGGCTTGGGAGTGCTAAGTACTTGTTGCGCTCGTTTAGGCACAGGAAAAAATTACGTCATTTGGCGCGTCAACCTCAATATTTCGAAAAAGCAAAAAATATACATACCTACGGTGATTTTGATCGAAATTTAATCAAAAGTAAGAAACAAGTACCTTGAAACGTTCAAATGCTGTCAATTCAAAATTTCAAAATGATTGAGAAAATGAAAATGTGATGACGATGAAAGTGAAAAAATGGAATCAAGGCAGTTTATTTTTAACATTGAATTTTAAATTTATGAAGGCTTCTTTACACTGCAGTCCCAAGCATGATTCAATAACTACCTACTTTCTGGCCAGAAGTCATTGTACATATTTTTTTCTAAACAGTATATGTTATCTTTATTTATAACTATATTAATTTTGCAGGCGAAAGTGGATCCACAAAGTGGTGATCCATTAGACGAGCTCGAATTGGGAACGCAGAAGTGGGTGAACAGCCTCGGCAGTAAGGCCACCACTATCAGCGAAATTGTCAAGACCAAAGATCCCCTGGTAAGTAACATAATTTTTTCAATAATAGCAAATGACAAAAACACAATCATAAAAATGTTAGGTTATAAAAATTACTCAGCTCTATCTCAAAGATCCAATTGATATACTTTATCTCTATTACTCAATACATACAATTATTTACTCGTTGATACCTACTATCTATAACCGAAAAAACCGTATGTATTATAACGTTAGTTGATATTGTAGATAAATCGACAATCCTTAATAGATTACTTCACTATCCTAAAACTATCCAATATTTATTTTTTTCTTTGCGATGACCTTATGCATGTTTTCATTTTTTAATTTATATAATGATTATCAGGTTCACAAAGCTATCGAAGAAGGAATAGCGCGCGCAAACAAAAAAGCCATATCAAACGCGCAAAAAGTACAGAAATTCACCATCTTGCCAGCTGACTTCTCTGTTAATACTGGTGAATTGGGTAAGAAATATTCTTTTTGGTTCTATCGTGCTTTATAATTTTGAAAAGAAAAATTTTAACTTTTGCTTTCATATACCTAATATTGTATCAGTAGAACGAAGTGAAAACAATAAATATATCATAGACTCTACTTATCTCCATCCAGAACATTTAAGTGTTTAAAGAAGTCACCTTTTTTGTTACAAATGAATCCATAAATCCTCTTACCTAAACCAAAATATGGATTATGAAGTTAATTATTAAATACTGTATTGGTACAATTTCCATTAAACTGTATCTACGATCTAACCGCTGAGTCATTAGTTTCCGAATGATAAAGAATAAATATAGATAAAAACGATAAGCGATATGTCTGCTTACGTTATAATCCCGATTTTATTAATATGTATTCATTTATATCAGGACCAACACTGAAGATCAAGAGAAACGTTGTGTACGAGAAATACATAGACCTCATAGAAGACTTTTACAAAGAATAATTTTAGGTTAGGTGTAAGTATAAATGGGCTGATATATTGAATTGTTAACGTTGTTGCTCAAATAGGTTATAATGTGCTAAATTGTGATCGGTTTATTGTTATATAGAGGTGTACATAATATTTTTGTAACTTAAATACATTAAGTTTGAAAATGCACGTATTTTATTGATGTTACCCAATAAATACCCACTAACATTTCCTTTATCTTTGTCTTGTATTAATTCTATTCAATAATAAAACGACAGTTCCAAAGTAAATATATAGATTCTACGCAAGTAATATAGGAAACTAACTAAATAAACACTAATAGAGTTTTAATAAAATACCAGGTAAATTTAAATATTTATTCCAAATGATACCTTACATATATTTTGGAATGATAACATTCATTAAAGTCTATAGATTAAAATTAATACATTTATCAAACGTAAATACCTACATTGGCACTGATCCGAGCTTAGAGGGTTATTTAGATAAATGACGATAAAATGATGTTTATAAATATTATTTTACAACGTGCCATAAATAACTTGCGTTATATAAAACTATTATTATGTAAATTAAGTACTAAACCGAGATAAATACTGATAAGGAATGTGTTAACCAACCGAAAATACCATAAAAACTTAAAATCTAATCTGCTCTTATTTATGAAGCAAGATATACATGCGAACTTTTTCACTTGCCGGCTTAAATGCATAAAACAAAATTAATGAAAATTTCACTTTTGAGTGCACATACAAGAATGATTCAATTGCCAAGTGTGAATTTAAAAACGTAAATTTATTGTATAATATTCAATTTCTTGGCTTTTTCAATAGTTATAAGGCAATAGTCATGAATTGAACTAGTATGTTTACGAAGATGGAGGGGGTGTTGTTGGCGGTGGTGGGGGGTGGTCAGCTAAGGGCAGAGGTTTGGCCACGCCGATACGAACTATGCCTCGCGGAGCACCCTTCAATGCAGCAACCGCTTGCTCTAGACTCGCGTTCTCCAAATTCTGTTGACAATATTATTAATTATAACACATTTTAATATGGCCATACATTGAAAGAACGTTTGGGAAACCGTGCCGCTAATTCACTCGAGTTTAGATAAATTGCTGTTTGTGTTTAACGTTTACACATGCATATGCGCACACGCGTAAAGCGAGGGCTTCAAAAATTTTGATCCTTTATAAGATATTTTTCTATATTACTCATCATCAAACCTCTCTTAATCCCTTCCCAATTTTAAGTCGGACATCCATTTGTAGAGGCGTAAGGTCTGCAATTGACTTTACGCTTCTCCAAATGTTCATGGGCGATGGTAGCGCTCACTATAAGGCGACCCACCAGCTCTATGCCGATAATGACATAAAAAAAGGTTGTGTAATAAATAGTCAGAAAACGTAACGTTACATGATAAACATACATTATAAAATCTTATTTCTTTAAACGAGCAATTCTTGTATATATATATATATATATGTATAATTGGAGAATTGGAATCTCGGAATCGGCTCCAACGATTTTTATGAAATTTAGTATATAGGGGGTTCCGGGGGCGATAAATCGATCTAGCTAGGAATCTTTTTTAGAAAATGTCATATTCGTGTTTTTTTTTCCTGACATCTATTGGTGAATAATAATACCATTTTGCTTCGTAGATAGCTGGACAACTGAAATAACACATAGGCACTTTTTATACCGATATTCCTACGGGATACGGACTTACGCGGTTTCAACCGCGGGTCACAGCTAGTACTATTTATACGTGATAATGTTTCTAAAATATATAAGAAAACAGAGTAAACCCGTCAGTTTTTCCAAAATTAAAGGAAGATCTGGGGCACTGCGCGGCCTCTTAGTAAAACTTTTGTACAAAAATTATAACACCGCAAAAACTGATCTTCCCGTCCTTAGTATTAATAGTAGATTTTTTTTCCAAATTTACATGGGACCAATTTCGATGAATATAAAAACGATTTCGATAATATGCAATAAAAATGCAATTATATATGCGTACATAAATCATATATATCCATAAGTTCAGAAACAAATATTTTGTCCAATATGTGCGTTAGATTAATTAATATATTGATATATATCTTAAAAAAGAGCATTTACCTTATTAACCAAATAATGCAAACTGGGCATTTAAGTTGTATAAAGTCCCTACCATATTACAATCCCTATTGTATTAATTATATAAATGAAGTGGCATACGTTTGACCTTTATTACAATAGTAGAAAAATGTTTTAGCACAGAATAATACGCAAGTAAACTAATTATGTTTGAAAGTCAACATTTGGTAATAAAGGAATAAAAATGCCTTCAAATTGGTCTCAACAAAAACTTTACATACGAAACTCGTTCTAGATTTATATTAAACTAGACGCTCGTTCCCACTCCGCCCGGTTATTGAGATACCTGTTTTATCCAAAGGGAGCCTATCATCCTATCACCCAAGTCAGCTTATACCCTGTCTGTATATCAAATTTCATCAAAATCCATTCAGCAGTTTTAGCGTGATTGACGGAGAAACATCCAAACAAATAAACTTTCACATTTATAATATTAATGTGATTATTCACGTCGATATTATTAAATTAAATCGTCTCTTAGTGCTTCCCTACACTCCCATTAGAAACCTTTATACTAAATTTCAACTTTCTACGCTCAGCAATTTCGGCTGTGAGTTGTCTGTCGGTCAGTCACGCAGTAACGGAAGAGTTTTATATATTATATTGATTGATGATTAATTTGCCACAGCTGACATAAAGTTTTTATAATGCTACTTATGCAAAATATTATCTACAATTATCATTTCCTGTTCGATAAAGAATTTTAAAGTCTATTTTAACGTTTATTTAGATAAATGTAATAGACTTTCATAGCGTAAAATATACGCTATTTCCGCTGGATTTTTAGATTAATTATTAATTTGATTTGTATCTGATGATTTCATAAAATCTATATTTAGAACGAGATAATTAATTTTCCATCGTATTGTAGTTATAATAAAGAAATCACTTTATTGTATCGGCTAAGCACTTTAGTATATATGGCTCGAAATGTATTGCAGAGAACTTGACTGATGACTTGATGATTTTCATATTTGGGAGAACCCAAAATTTTATATAGTAACTGATAACATTTTTTTTTTTGCTTCGTTGCCATTATATGGAAAAAAAAATTGTTCTAATCAGATAATGAATGGTCAGGGTCCATTTGTACAAATTATTACTAAAAAGTGAATTTTCCCATTTCGAGGGAACGCCTTGCTTTCTCTATTACGCCGATTTAACAAATCTTTTTAATAACTGTGTTTTGTTACCAACTGTTTTTTTTTACTGTTGCTTAGTTAAATGTTTTTTATAGTAAAATATGTTGATGGAATAGTAAATAACTACATAAACAATTGGTGAATGTGTGTGCGCACGTATACTGTTATAGAATATATTATATGCGTTGTATGCTTTTATTGAAAGTCAGTGAAATATTAAAACGAATTATTTTAGTATCATTTTGAATAGTATTTAGTAATCGAAACGGTGATGATCCGGTGATTTTAAATATTGATATACTCAAAATAATGATCAGATATTTTAACATTTTACAGAAACAAAACTAAGAGTGTCAAATTTCAAATGTATTCGCGTTTACTCGTAACTGAGTGCAATAGACTTTCCAGTCTATTGCGATGCTTTTATATTTTTGATTTGAATGTGAGAGCGCGGTCTAAGAAACGCAACTTCTATTCTTGACCTCACTATACATATTATACTTATACACTTACATTTATTATTATTAAAACAATAAATGCGAAAGTGTGTTTGTCTTTCCCTCGTGTCGTTAAAGAGTGATTTTATATTAAATTTTTGTACCTATACATAGTTATGTTAGGTTAGGCTAGAGAGTAATAATTTGGTTATATAGGCGAATCTTTCCGCGTTTTTTTATAAAATTCTCGTGGCACAATGTTTGTTTCAATACTCCTCCGAAACGGCTGAACTGATTCTCATGAAATTTTATGTGCATACATGGAAACTGTTAGTTAGTTATCATTATATAATAGTAGCAAATTTTTAAATTTATGCGTAACATCACCTCTGCTCAAATCGATGAAGGAAAACATCGTGAGGAAACCGGCATGTCCGAGAGTCAAAAGTTCGATGACATGTGACATCTGCCAACCCGCACTTGGCCAGCGTGGGGGATTATGGCCTGAACCCTCATAGGATGCCTGTGTCCCAGCAGTGGGAACATATATGGGCTAATAATGATATTATAATACTAGCTGCACGTCCCGGCTCCGCCAGGGTAGTCATTTATCGTCGAAATAATATAAACAATCTTATCTTTCTCTAGTTGGATCAAAGAGCACATGGTGTGCAAATTTGATTAAAATCGGTTGAATGATTTAGGAGTTCATCGCGGACAAACAACGTCACACGTAATTTATATATGATCAGAGTAATTGTGAACAGGGGAAATTGGAAAATCATCCAATAATTTTTTCTGCAATTGCAAAACTTATAAAAGAGAACTTTAACGTAATACATTTTCACAGATGTTTAAAAGAAAAAAAAATCCATTAGAAAAAGTAAAGCTTTTTAATATAGTTACAAGTTTACTGAGAATAGTTTCCAATTACTCCCGTTAACATAATCGTAAGGGTGAAATGGGCAATCCCCGATTGACTATATATTACCTGGTCGTTGACGAAGAGCAGGCGGTCGCCGGGTATGAGGCGGCCGTCCTGCTGCGCCACGCCGCCCGGCACCAGCGAGCGGATCACCACCAGCGTGTGCGCCGGCCGCAGCGGGTCCTGGTAGTCGAGGATCGAGAAGCCCAGCCCGCGCTCGCCCTTCACCAGCTCTGCAATGTTATGGTGCCGGTATTAAAATGGTCTCTTTTGATATGGCCATAAAGTTCAAGAGAACGAGATGTAGACGGTACCGAACAATTAATACATATTTACAATTCCGAGATGACAGTCTGAGACAAATTTATAAATAAATAGTTAAATCCTTAATTTGATCACAGGCCCGATAACGGTCAAAACTGATTATTTATTGCACAGATCTACTATGATCTTAATGAAAGAAAAATTAAAACAAAAATTTTAAAATTAAAAAAAAAAAAAACGTTATGAATCAGTGGTTATGAAGTTACCAATGATCTGCGGCTCGGAGGCCCACATGGCGAGGCCGGTGAGCGGCTCGAGGCTGCGCGAGCGCACCTTGCCGGCCGCGCCCAGCGCGCCGCCCTCCTCCCCGCCGCCCGCGCCCGCCCCCGCCAGGCTGCCGTCCGATTTCGCCTTTATCGTGGAAGGAAACATTACTTTCTAGTAACTGTTTAGTTGAAAAACAAAATAAATATCCTACTATCCTATCCTATTATCCTACTTCCTACTGATATTATAAATGCGAAAGTTTGTAAGGATGTGTGCGTGTTTGTTGCTCTTTCAAGCAAAAACTACTGAACCGATTCCAATGAAATTTGATACGTAGCTAGCCGGACAACTGGAATAACATAAAGGCTACTTTTTATCCCGATATTCCTACGGGATACGGACTTACGCGGGTGAAACCGCTAGTTGATAATATTCCGAACTGAAAGTTACATAATGTATGTTCGTTACTCCAACGCAAATGCCGGATCAGATCTATATAAAATTTTGTACAGCAATAGAAATAGATACGAGTCTATTGTGGTACCACGCAAATGACGCAGCAGGATTTGGGTACTGCCTACATATAAAAATAGAATAACCTGGTAGTGTTCAAAATTAAATAAATATTCATCAATACATATCCTCGAGATTCTTGGTTTGAAAATTTAAAACATCGAGAACTTCACAGAGTTCCAAACTAGGTATTATCTATCCCGCCTCGTGATCAAATTTTTTCTGTTCTTTCATAATTTCTCATTTATAAAGCATTTTAATGCTATAAAACTAAAAATTAAATTTAGGTATTATCTATTCTATTTAATTAAATATTATCCCGTCACAACTGCTCCAAAACATGAATGTGATATAATACATCAAAGTGATCCAGCATGGTCCAGCATGGTCCAAATCCAGCATGGTGGAATAAAGCCTAATCTCTTATATTTTATCTGTGCCCTGTGCCTGTGTAACAATTATAGCGAAGGCGATGACGATGATGATATGTGGTGGTGATGATTATACCTTGACGAGTGTATGCGCAGGAGGCGCAAGGTCCAGTTGTGGGGCGGGGCGTGGGCGAGCGCACACCATGCACACTTCGCTGGACAGCTCCTTGAGGATCGACACCACCTCCAGGTGGTTCATACCGAGCAGACGGTGACCGTTCACCTCTGAAATAATATTCACTATTATTTACAGGAAATACGACAAGTGTGAAGCAGAATTCCGATGTTTTTTAATAAAGAAACAGTTCCAACAATCTACTTGAATGTTCAATCCAACTACATATCTATTGACAATAATTGTTACAAAAGCAGAAAAAAATTGTCATGCTTTTGTTGTCTTATTGTGTTTAGTTTTTTTTTAAAATTGCATTTTGCTTCGCTTCGTGATTATTACTAATTGAGTGTGTGTAAGTGAAAGATAACCTACAATTATTCGACCACATCTATCTTTATACATATAACTATGTTTTAAATGTGTATCTGTGCGTATGTCCACATGTATATGCACGTGTGTGCGTGTGCGTTTGCGTGTGCGTGTGCGTGCGCGTGCGCGTGTACGTCACCGAGCAGCTCGTCGCCGGGGCGGTGCACGTTGGCGCGGCCGACAGGCCCCTCGGGCAGCACGGAGCGCACGTAGTGGTGCGGCCGCACCTCGCGCCCGCCCTCCACGTCCACCGTGCCCTCCAGCGAGATGCCGAGCCCGCCGCCGCCGCGGACCACCACGCCCACCACTATTTCCACGTCTTCACCTGGAATGTATTAGGTATATTTCACTAACATGATTGTTCATCGTTTAAAGACAAAGTGAGTTTGATATGATGGGTTAGATTACGTTTGAATTAAAAAACTACATTGTAATAGTGTACACTCGGAACCTGCATTGACGGTCATTCGGAAGAAGTAAACCACATGGCGTAATATAAAGCTGTGATATATTCGCATTATATATATAAGTATATTAGACTAACGAAAAAAAAATGAGTTGAATTATAAGCTACTATCACGTATCACGATGCCTCGACCGTTTGCAATGTCACAAGTTGAATTGTAGATTATATTACGTCAATTATACCTACAATACAATACCTACCTAAAATAGCTTGCCACTTTCGTTTTATAGCATCTTTTTGTTCTTGAGTACGAGGCATCTCAAACGCTGGTTGTGGACGATGTATTGTAGATGCAGAACTGCGGCCACTCTCACTCAATTCATCTGCATTATTTTCAACGCTAGAACGAAAAAAATCCATTTTTATTGTTTGTACAGACCCCACTTAAAAATATAAACAATTCAAAAACTGTTGTTTAACCGTTAAATGGTCTTCTTTATAAGACATTTAAAAAACAATTAAACCCAATTCAACAATAAACGTGTATCCATTCCTTAAATCAAAACATGTATTTCCATCCGTAATTTAAGTCCAACAACTGCAAAACAAAGCTCACGTATTCAGATGCGTCATCTGTATATGATGGTCGCTGGAGTCCGAGTTGTCAGCCCGGTGCATGTGCAGGAAGGGGTTGTGCTGCGCGGCCGGCGCAGCGGCCGCCGCGCTCTCGCCCGCCGCTATCGCCTGCTGCAGCTGCTCGAACTTCGGCCCGCGTAGGTATCTGGAAAGTTCCAGATCTTTCTAGAATGTCTCTTTAAAGTAGGGAAACAGATAACAAACTCCGCAATTTTTCAATTATATTAACGGGCAGATTATATCTAACTGCGAATAACTAAAAGTTTTCAAAAAAAAGTCTGCGGCTCTGCGCAGCAACGTAAACCACCTACCAACATTACACACAAAACAGCAACCCAGAACAAACCTCTCCAGCTCTAAAGTGACGATGTTGCCGCTCTGCTTGAGCGCGTCGACCGCCCTCTGGTTGGACTTGCCCGCGAGCGACACGCCGTCCACCGCGACGATGCGGTCGTTGACCCGCACCTTGCCGCTGAGCGCCGCCGCGCTGCCCGGCGTCACGGACTTCACGAATATTCCAGAAAGTTCCTCCTTCTCGCACACGTAACCTACACGAGCGTGGAATAATAAATTCATCTCCTTTCTAGAAAGTGTAAGTCTGTGAAAAAGTGAGTGAGGCCATGTCTCCCACAGGGCTCAAAATAAATTATACATTCAAAAGGATCCAATAGATCCAATACAAAATTTTTTTTAAGTTAGACTTTCAAATGTATGGAAACAACTATAATGATCTACCTGCGATAGTGATGCCTAAACCATTTTCATCTTTTTTCAATTGTACAGTAAATCGATCAGCTTCAGGAGATTCAGCGTCTGAAATACAAATGAACAGAAATTGAAAATAAAATAATAAAAAATTATAAAAAATATATTGTTAATGAAATTTTTATTACATACCGCTTTCTAGTGGTGGTGTTATAGATTTATCAAAGACAAATCTAGAAGAATTTGAATTGTTGCCTAAAGTTGTTGGTTGGGTGTGGAATACTTGCTCAAAACCAGCCTCCATTAAATAACGATCTAGAGCCTCAGGACTCGAAAGAAGTCTGAAAAATAAATGATTATTTACTTGTAAGTAAGAAACTGAAATTTGATTAATTTGGTAATTGTGAGTCTCAGAAAGAGTTATTTTCTTTTTTTCTGTTTTATATATCTTTTTCTGTATTATGTATAAAGAGATATTTCACGCCATCTTTAGAAATTCATTTGACCAAGCTGGATATATTGTTTCAATATTTGTTATGCTGTTCTGATAAAAGAGACCTAATTTTTTAAAACCATCAATAAATACTTATCTCCTATTTCTTTTTTTAAAGGAATAATAAAGACATTGCTGCCCACCAGATCCTTCGCCATCTCCAACATAAAAAAAAAATTATCAATTACCTAGCGGGTACAATAGGTGCGTTGGATGCGTGCACGGCAGTGGGGTCGACCGCGCGTGCGACCACCAGCCGCACCCGCGAACCGGACGCGCGGAGCACGCCCGCCACTTGCTCCGAACCCATCTCCATCAGACTCACCTAGATCATTGACACACATCATTAAACTGTTAAATCTGAATAACAAATAATGATTTTTAAGTACTAATGATCTTAATTATTTTTTAACTTTTATTAATAGAAATATGTTAATTACACCATCCACAATATGCAAAATATTCCACATAAATTGTTGAATGATGATGAATAAACAATTTGAAATTTTCAAATAGATCAAAATACATCAACTTAAAATATACATTATATGTTGAATCCTTAACCATGTTTAAGTTTTCAAACAGTAACTACACTTACATCACCAATTTGTAAAATATGATCACCAGACTTGAGCCTTCCATCACGATCAGCGACACCACCAGCAAGTATAGTCTTAACAATCACTCCACTTGTCCTGGCTCCAATTATCCCTGTACATAAGAAAATCAATTAAAATTCGCTAGTATAAAAAAAAAATCTAAAACAAAAATGTGTTTGCAATGCATATTTAATTATGTTCATAATAACTATTAAAAAGAGACAAATAAATTGAAACTGCAAAAAAAAAACAGTCTCAAGCAGACAATCATACTCAAACCAAAAAGTCTGTTGGTAGTTAATTTTAATCTGATATTATTGTTTGCTAACAAAAAGCAGTCATTGAATACTAACCAAATCCCAGCCCAGTGCCATCATTAACTAAGTTAATAATTTCTACCTGGGCCCAGTCACCAGCTACAATATTGTTTGATGTTGATGCTAATGAGTCATCATTTCGACCCATCTCTAACAATCCTCTAGTCTGAAAAAACATTTTTTGACATGACCACCACTACCCCTATATTATAAAGAAAATATATAGTATTTTCTTGTGTTTGATTTTACCCGAGTAAATAAAGACTTTTTAACGGATTTTATGTTACCATGACCACCATGACATACTGTTCGAAACATTGGGTTGATAATATAAGGAATAAATTGCGCATAAAATCCATTAAAAAGTTTTTAATTTCTAAAAGAAAATATATTATAATTTACAAAACAAATATAAAAACAACACGGAAACTATTAGTCAGAAATTTAAAATACAGTTTCACCTTGTGTTGTTTTTAGTTTAGAAACATTTGTAATAGCAAACATAATGTTCATTAGTCATTGTTGATAAACATTACATAAAAAACAAAATTGAACAAAATAATGAAAAATCTTGGCAGTGATTATCATTATTATATGCAATTTACCTGTTTAGGAGACATATTAGAATCAACAGATGCTGAATCAAGACCTAGTATTCTTTCATTATCTGAATTAGATCCGAACTCTAAACTTTGAGGTGGTGAAACTTGGGGTACCCTCTGTTCTTCTTCCCCTTCATGAGAACCATATAAATTTCTGCTTTGTATTGCCAGATCACCTAAACATGAAAACATCAAGATATAATTTTTCATCACTATTTTATAGCATAAAACAAAGTTGCTTTTTTTTCCATGTCTATGAACTATGCAACAGATTTTGATGTGGTTTTTTTTAACAGATAGAGTGGTTCAATGTGTATGAAGCCACAGGCAAAAGCTAGTAGCTGAATAAAAATCAGTATTCAATTCACGGAGTATTGGACACCGATTTTTAATCACCAGATTCAATAAAAAAATTGTGCATTGTTGACAAAATAAATATATTTTTTTTATTAGATATTGTTACATTTAGAAACCAATGCTCTGTGTCTGAAGCATTAAAATGTTCCATTGTCAATTACATTATGAGAAAGTCATACCTGCAGGAGTTATATCAAAATCTCCTGGAATTATAGAAGGATGGTGTGCCACCTGTGTAGCCAACATGCTAACAGAATCATGTAATGTGACAATGCTCCTTAATATTGGACTTTCCAATAAATTTATAAGCATATTTAAATCATCATTAGTTGCAGCCTGCAAAACACAATTGTTGTTCTTTATAAAATATAGTGGAAGCTATAGAAATAGAGATAAGAATTAATGAGTATTTCACTTTAATGTTTTCAATTTGAAATTTGATTATGTAGCAATGGCTATCTGTTATGCAGCAGTGATAGTGATTTCACCATAAAAATGGATGAATGGATAGAGAAATTCCATAACAATGGATCCGAGAAGTATTTAAATTAGAATAAATTATAAATTTTCGTTTTATAATGTTTTTGATATTATTGATAACATTGATGTTGACAACATGAAGGTTACTCAAAAAAGCTTAGAAGTATTTACTTTTTAGGCAACAAAATAAACTATAAAATAAACACACCTTTAATTTACCATCGTCGCTTTGATCAACAGCTGTTTTTACGCTTTCTAATTGCTGTAAAGCATTTGATATGTTCACACTGAAATGCATCCTGAAATATAAAAAAATATTTTTTCCTTCCAATTTTGTGAATTATTTGTTTTTTTTTACTCACTTTTCGTGAGACTTCAACATAGAACAGCACTTGTAGCTATTTTCTCAATTCAACGTGTTAACTTTCAACACAGAATTTCATAGAAAAGATTTTTGTACCAAAAACACCCAAAATATACAATTCTAATCAAAAATTAACAAATGTCACAACAAAATGTCAAGTTTTCTGTCATTACCACAGATTATAAACTAAGTAGTTATTTAGTTAGTTATTCTGTAAAGCTTTTATTGTACTACACTTACTAAATAATTTAGGATATGCAATCGTATCATACAAGTTAGCATTATAAAATTTAAAAGTCAGGACGATTTTATCCTTTAATTTTAAGGCCTAATTAGAAACGCATTTATGAAGCAATCGCATCTAGTTACTTAAAACTTGATTTCTTAATACACTTATACTGTACACTTGACTTTTATACATAGCCCATAATTTTTTATCGATAATTTATTTTTATTAGCAAAGTTTGGGATGTTAAATAATTGTATTCTAAATCTCAGTAGGTAATTCTGTTATCACAGTTTTCAAAAAGTCTTTCTTTGACACTTATACATTTTCGTATGATAATTTTTTACTTTTGAATAGATAGATGGTGTCACAAGATTTATTGGTATGTAAAACGATCTCAAATTCATTTGTAGATAGTTTCTCAATAAAGAATCAAAATTCTAAATTACTCCTAATGACCGATATCTGATTCAGTCCCTAAATTTAAAATTAGAAGCCTCTAATTTATAAATTAGGAACTAAATTTAGTGAAACTATAAAAATTTAACGTTGAAAGAGAATACACTTTCCCAAATCCAGTGACGACTAAATTGAGTCAACTAAATTTAATATACCACATAATAAACGCTTTAGACGGTAGACCTACTATAATCTGTGCAAAGAACCAAAGAGCTAGAGAATTATAAGAAAAAAAGAACTTACGTTACGGTGTAACTTAGTACTTAATCTGTGAAAAGAATTGATTTAAGAAATTTGAGGTCGGGTATATAAACAATAAATTCGAAAAATTCAGTTAAAATACTGTTTACGGAAATACGTTTTAAAAGTTATAATTATATTCCCGAGATTTCTCGAACTATTTTTTGGTATTGGCGGAAGAGACAATAAAGTGACACCAAGTTTGACAAGAAAATTATTTCCATTCTGAATTCTGATAGCGCTATTTGCGTGTAATGTTATTTGTTTTTATTTTTAAAACTATTTAAAATTGATAAAGTTATTCTACAGACCTAATCATGGGTGACCCATCTGATAACATTATCGACCTCACATCGCCGTTCAGCTTAGTTAAGCATTGTAATTTCTCTAATGATATTATTGAAATAGACGATGATACTGACGAATCATTCCGTGTGGAAATTATAGAAACAAATAATACAAACAAAATTTCAAAACAATCCGGAGCGAAGTCTTTGGAGCCTAGGAGGGTAAGATTCAATTAACGCTTATCGAAAAAGTGTAAGATACAGATATATAAAAAACGTTTTTTTTTTTTGAATTAGTAAATGCAAAGCACACATTATATTTAAAAGACAAATATTTATTTACCGTCTTTTAACAAGGAGGTTATCAATTAGATGAGTATGTATGTAATTAATAACAATGTCAGAATAGCAGTTTTTGGATATGTTAGTGTAAGTGTTAGTATAGCTTCAAAATGTGCCTGCTAAATTTCATAAGTGTATGTATCTTTGCATAACTGAAACCTCCAAGTTGGGTTGGAATTATTACTTTAGCTAGCTAGCACAGTAGCATTATGTTTGCTCCAATCTGTGGAGGTTTTATCAAAAACAGGTCTGTAGTTAAAATAAAGCATTCACAACAGCATTGCAATGGTTACTACTGGTACAACTTTTTCAAATACTATCAAACAAAAGAATTGGTGGTCTTGGTTAAATTTTGCAAATTTTTACTTGTGTGTGTTCATTTATACAATTAACCTTATCTTAAAAGAGTATCTGAATGCTTGGTTATAT
Source organism: Zerene cesonia (assembly GCF_012273895.1). NCBI lineage: Eukaryota > Metazoa > Arthropoda > Insecta > Lepidoptera > Pieridae > Zerene > Zerene cesonia. The sequence goes on along the minus strand of NC_052111.1, from coordinate 3,174,428 downwards.
CCAATTAATTAACTGAAACATTTAAATTGATATTTTATTAAAGAAAATACTGTCATACCATCATAATACCCAGTGTATACACCATGATTTAATAAAAACAAAACTAACTGTATTATTGTAGGGTAGACTAGGTTTTTGGATGGAAAAAAAATTTATAGTGGGATATAATAAAAAACTATAATGCAGTTAACACATATTTAAATGTATACTTATTTGAATTTCAGTTAGAAAATGAAACACCTGAAAAAAATAAGCTCAAGATTGGAGAGTGTCCCATATGTTGTGACCAATTAGGAAAGAAACCAGCATCATCAACAAAGTGTGGACATGTATTTTGTTTACAGTGCATAGAAAGATCTTTAAGATATGACAAAAAATGTCCTCAATGCAGAAGAGTATTAAAAGGGCCTTCTGCTTATCATCCACTGTATCTGCCATTACAATAAAATAGAATGTAACAAAAACAATAAAAACAATGTAAATATATTTAATAACTTTATTACATATAGATTAATTAAACTAACTATAATGACATTTATGCAACAATTTTTTTTTTGGTTGAAACAACATGAAACAACATTTGTTTTATGTTCAGTTCAATGTTTTATGTTTTTATTTATTTTTCATAACTTACAATTTGCAAAAGTACCTTACAAAATATAATAAAAAAATTAAACAATTTCATACTTTCCATTTTATGAATATACAATGTGAATAGAACTAGGGATTCATTTATAAGCTAACACCAACAATTATTCAAACATTTTTTTTCTAATGGAATTCTTTTATTTATGGGATATTCCATTTTCTTGTGATTTTGTCTTTAAATAGCTATTTCTTACTAAGCTGACTTAAATATTGGAAAAGCATTAATATCTATTATGTTTTATGTGGTCATGACCGAGTGAAAGCAATAGAATTGTAAAATCATCCCCATTTAGTTGAATCACCAGAAAAGGGCTAGATTTTGTGGAAAAGGCCTTAGGTGGAAACACTATGCAGATCTGATATTTGCCTAGTTTTCAAATTATTTTTGTCATTAAAATGTCTATTACGTAAGTAACAAATATAATTTTGTGAGATTCGGAATAAACGTATTTATAATTTATATATTTTGTATTGTTTTTAACAGAAATCACATTATTATTCCTTAAATTATGTGAAAGTATGTTTACTCATCTCTCTTTCACATCGTAAAGGGTGATTTTATGGTATGATTTATGGGGTTGGAGATGGTAAGAAGGCTCGAGAGTGATATAGTGTAAATTATTACCAGTCTAATGTGTGATTTCCATACACCACACAGGCAAAGACACAGGCGGAAAGCTAGTAGTTTATAAGTATATGTTCATTTCAAGCACTAGACCTTTTAATTATTGAAACCAATATTTATGGACTTATAACTTTTTGGGTGTTCTTTTTTAAAAATGCCATGCCATGAACTCTAAAATGTTTTTCTAAACTGTGAGGGTCAGTAAATTTTTCTCTACAAATATTACATTGGTTTTCTTCCAATGGCTTGTCTTCTAAAGCATCAGACTTAATGTGGTATTTTTCTAATGCATCTTTGTTAAAACAATTATTTTTAACAACATATTCATTAACATCTGTTATTTTATGATCTAATAACAAGTGAGTCGAAAAGGAGGGCTTGACAGCAAAGCATAGCCCACACTCCATACATTGATAAGCCATAGATGGATCTCTGTGTGATAATATATGTACATGAAATGTTTTTGCATCCTCTGTTTGATACTGACACTCCTTGCAGTAATTAGGAGTGTTCTGTTCGACTTGCATTAGTGTTGGAGGACTCTTTCTATCCATATGTATTTTAATTTTATTTTTTTGATTGCGCTTAAATATTTTATTTGATTTAAAACGCTTAGGTCTGTTCACTTTCTTTTGGATCTCCTTTAAATTCATTTTTGTCAAGCTTACTTTCAAATCTAAGCATTTAATATGATTGTGAAATTCTTTGAAATGTGCTTTTATTTCTTCCCAGTTTTCATTAACTTTTACTCTACACAAATGACATACTATTTGAAATACATCTGTCCTATGTCCAGCTGATGAACTTTCTTCAGAGAGACTCTCCAATGAGCAATAAGAACATTTATATGGTTCAGTATCAAAATGGCCATCAATCCATTGATGTGTAGTTTTTGAACATTTATGACATGTTTTTAATGTGATTTTGCTAAGAATCACTGACAAAGATCTATTGTGTGTAGAACGATGCTTATAAATATAATGTTTCAATAAACCATGCACATCATTAGAAATAACACCGCAATTCCAACATGGATACATTTGTTGAGTCTTATGAATAGATGAAAGATGGATATCAAGGTGCTTGTTTATTTGATTTACACCTAAAAATATTCCAGGACACTGTTGACATTCATAGTATGTAGGGTATTTTGTTTTATCACAACACCGCATTACATGTTTCAATACTGCATTCTCATTGTAGCCAGCAAGAGAACAATGAGGGCATTTAAATATTTTATTTAAGTGACTAAGCCTCATATGGGATACAAAATTATTTGGATGAAGCAATTGACAATTACTTTTGAAACATTTAATTCTAGATGTAACTCTCATCATTTTAAAACCTTCACAATCATGGTTGTAGGGATATATACAAATCCTATTTGATAAATTCATACCACATTCAGGACAAATGTATGGAGGACTTTTCAAGTGCAAACGTATATGAGCATTTAGTGCACACACTGAGGGTAGTGTAAACAAACATACAGGGCAAGTGAAAACCCTATTTGCATGTTCCATATAATGTGTTACTCTATCTTTTTCTTTGTTTCTAGTTACAGTAATATCTTTTTTACATTCGAAACAATATATATTTGGAAAAGTTTTTACTGGATTTACAGCTACACTCTTAGATGTGGTGGCAATTTCTGAGCTGATAAATAGCAAGGGTTCAACTTTTAAATCACTCAAGTTGATGGTAGCAGTTTTAATAGTGTGAGATCTTATATGAGCTAAAAACTGACATCTATTATAAAATACATTTAGCTTACTGCAATATCTGCATAAATATGTAATCTGTAGAGATTTACGTCCAATGTGAACTTTATAACTCGATTCAAATATAAACCTGTAAAAAGTAAAATTATATGAAAAAATAAAACAAATTCCATCAATTTTTAAGAATCAAATTCTTGTACACAAGCAAATAGTATAATAGACAAAACAAAAATTCAATTAAGTTTCTATCTACTTTAAGGTACAATATATTTTACAGCAAATGTTAGAACTTACTTGTCACTACAATCAATACATGAATACAATTTGTGACCATCTGTTGGTACTGGTATTTTATAATTAGGCATTGCCTTTGTGAATAATATGTTCTTTATATTTATTCTGTCACTGACCATATCTGTAGCTATAGCCATTGCTTTGACTCTTATAAAGCTTATGTTAAATATTCTTCTGGAAAAAGAAAATTCGATTAGGTACTTAGATATCTACCTACCTTTATAATATATTATTACATCTACATAAATCATCAGTCATACTATTTCATTATTACTGATGATGGACCAATTTTAAACATAAGTATTTTCAATCCATATCGCTCGATTTTTAAGAAAAAGTTCATAATTTCATTACCTGTTTATGTTTTAATACCTAATAGGTAAGTATGAAGCTATTTTCTATTTCCAATAATTTCTTTTGATCACTTCTTGACATATTAGTAGTCTGGCCATTGAAAAAAAACATTTTTGGTATTGCCATTTCACTACGTGAAATATAATAACGTTATGAAAAATTTAAATTCAAATTTGAGGAAACGAAAGACAACTACAAAGTAAATTGAGCTATTTTTTGTTATATTTTCAAAATATAAAAAAATACAAATATTTGCGACATGTTTAAAAATCGCACCTATTGAATATTGGCATGGTCAGATTTAATAATCTCTACAATTTACTATTTACATTTGCAATCTTATCATTTATTAACGATAATTATTTTATATTTTATCTCTTCCGTTGTCTAAGCTGTTGTTAAAGATGTTATCACAGATAATACTATACTAGTATTTAATTGTGGTTCTTATACAACCAACACAATCCACATGTAACAATGGCAACATTTAAGAATTTCTATGAAGATTGAAGTAGTAACACGAAAATTTCTTCAACTTGTTAAACTTTTTTGTTGTCTATGTCTAAGAAACAATTTCCAAATAAAAAAATCCTGTAAATAATAATGATAACTGATAAGGGTTACATATTATAACGGATCTGTTTGAGAGTTCTAATGAAATTTTCTCTTCCCTATTGTTTTGAAAAACTGTTCAAAGTCTAAGTAAAAATACAGAAAATATCTTTCAAAATATGATTTTCTTAAATTAAAAAAATAGTGAGTGTTCAGTTTGCATAGATCAATCTATCAGCTATCTTCAAAATTGGAATGTTTTCTTAGTAACATAAGTAAGCACATGTGGTTTATCTTTGTGATTTTTTGTGGAAAGAACAAAACACATTTTTTTATGAAAATATATTTATTTTTAGAATAACATTAAAAAAATATGGCACATGAATTGTTCCTTAGTTTTGTTAGTTGCTATTAAGAAGTAAAAAACAATGTTTACATTACATTAAAATACCAAATTAGATTCAAGTTTATCACTATTATCTTGGTGAAAAAATTCAAGTAACTGTTTTTCATATTTATCTCTTTTTAAATAATGAATAATATCAGATCTCTCAAGGAAAGCGTTTTTATTAATGAGAGTTTCATACATTTTTTTGTTTTCTAACATATCCTCATCTTCTGGCAGTAATGATAAGTAGCTAGCAACTGCTTTGCCAACTTCATCTAGTCTGTCTATATGGTAGTATGATATTTGTAAGTAATTAAGCAGATCAGCTAGAAAATCTGTTCCAGAATTGTAAAGGGGTTTTAATTGGTCTTGACAGCTTTGCTTACATGTTAAAAGAGATGCAATATAATTTGATATCACAATCGTAACTTCAGGAGACCATGCTTGTTCTGGTTGCTGTTCACATTCCATCCGACATTTATTTTCCCAGGCCAAGTAATCTACTAAGGCTTCCTCCATGTTGGCTATTGTTTCACCCCATTTTTTAAATTTATATGATTTGAGGCCCAATCTATATAAAATTTGATAGTCTTCACTCTCAAGATCCACTACATTATTTATATCAACTTCGGGTTGCTGGGTGTAGTAGTCCAAATTTTTCTTCATTGCCGGATCATCAGGATGACCAACCAGGAAAGTATATGATGCTGATGCAGCTTTGGGAAGGGCATACATTTGAAAGTAACACAGGTGTAAGTATTCATATGGTTTTCTAGTTTGCATATTTAAAACTATTGCATCAGATATATTACTATACATGTGAATATTTTCAAAGCCTTCTTGTTTGCAATTTATCAGACATTGTCTTGTTTTGATAAATAATTCGTATATTTTTAGATCTTCTATATTTTCATTCATATTACTTGTTTTAGCGTAATTTTTACATTTTAACCTACAATTGATTATGACGGTTTTATAAAGTTTATATAAATGCAATGATTCTTCAAATTGCACTATACATTCAGACCATCTTTCGTTTGTATATGCGTCTAGTCCTTTTTGGTATGTGGAATCCAAAGACGAAAACTGTAATGAGTTTACTACTACTAAAAATGCATTTAAAAGTATTAATTTCTTTCCAAACCACCTCATGATGAGGTGCAAGTACTTAAATTTGTGATTAGAGCAATTTACAATTTGATTCTAAACAAATGTTTGTCTACATACCACGCGTCACACTTGTAACATTGCCTTAATACGAATGACTTTTATTGTTTTATCGCAAATCGCATTGGACATTGACTCCGCTCGCCGCTGTTAGTTTTTGACCTATTTACTAATTATAACAATCACACCATAATATTCGTAACGTAGAGCGGATTCTAGATGACACGGATCTGGTTCACAGATCTTCTTTCATGTTCCTTTAATATAATATAATTTTTATACTGAGGCCGAAATCATTTTTACATTTTAAAGCAGTATTAAAATAGGCATGTAATATATATTTCAATCAAAACTTTTAACGATTTTAACCGCTAAAATTTAAGTCTGACATTCGATTGACATTTATATAGTGTTACTCACTACTTACTAATGCTTGTACATTGTAGTGATATATTTTTTTCCTTCTTCATGGTAATTTGATATTAATAATTTAATATATCCATTTGCCACCGTGCCGTAGACAGAGTAACTGTTTCTTTAAACGTTTAAAAACGTTAAATGTTTCTTTAACTCTAGTTTCTCTGACTACGGAGTGTCCTTATATGATTGCTGTAGTTACTCTCGCCAGGCTTGGCAATATTAAAACAAAATTTAAATATTGTTGTCATGTATTCAACAAATAACATTTCTTTTTATTTAATTAGAAAAGCTTTTTTGACAACTAGCTTAATATCAATGGATGATATTGGAACGACGATCCAGTAGCGCCGGTACGAAAATTATCGTCAAAGCATTCGTAGTGTTATTGAAAGCATCGAAAGCCAGTCATCAAAAATTTGTGAGGTACAAATGGTTGATTTTTTTTAAATAGCGTCGCGGTAAGGCGGGTTTAGGATGGCCACACAGAAAAGGTATAGCAATAAGCTTCCATCATTTTCCTTTTCGTCTTCGGTCTTTACGTAAAAGGACCCCAGACTATATCTTGAAGTTTGAACTTTTTCAGGACTTCATATATAGGACAGGTCTCAATATTACCATAATTTATTATTCCACCCATTTGTTTTAGTAAGTGTAGTTTTTGTATAGTATATTTATATAGTATTTGTTTTAGTAAGTGTATTCTTTTCCTTTTCTATTTGGTTTAGTTCTACTATAATTTTATGTAAGTTTCAAAGGTTATCTTCACTGGTCTATACTGGACTGATATGAAATACTTATTTTTATCATCTAGTTCTAATATTTATGGAGTCTTATTGGACATAGCCATTAAAACTTTTTGGCATCAATTAATACACTTAAAGAAATAATAAACTGTACCTATCAATGTAGTTCATTGGCACATTTATTTTTGAATATATTACTAACATATCTGTCTACTATTTAATGACTTACAATAATTTAGTGCTTGTTGGAAATTGGAGCGAAGAGCGATTAAAAAATGAAGTGCGTAATTTTTTAAATATAATAAAATGTTTGTTAAGATATGCGCAGATAGGTGTTCCGTATATTCAAAGATCTTAGGTAGTAGATAGGTAGGTACTTTAATTTTGCTATTTCATCTGAATTTTTAATGGGTTAAAATATTCGATAAAATTTCAATAATTTAGAACGGTATAAGTTGAACCCAGTCTAATCAGTTGAATCCTGTAATTCAGTCTAATCGTTGGTTTATATCAATTTGAGAACCGTGTTCTTAGATTATATTTATCATAGTGTATTATGTTCCAATAACATTTATTCATAATTTTGCAGTTTTCCAAATTATACCTATTATGAGTTTGCAACCTATAACATAAAATAATGCAAATAATTATTTTTTAAATAAAATGAATCGCATCAATTGGTTGAAAGTCGCCTTTAAGAGGTCCTATGAAAAAAGAGTATAATATGTATGTGTGAATAAGAAAATGAAGTTTAGATACGTTTAGTTTTTAGCATATTAAGCAACATTCTCAGTATCTTATATGAAAAGATTTTATATTTGCCTCGTCTATTTACTATTTACAGTTTTTGTTTTTTTGACAGTATGAATTCAAGATATTTTTGCGGAAAAGAGATAGAAAAGAGTTGTTGCTTCAACGATCACGGACATTATTCAGCAATCTTTTAAAAGAGGTTAATAATATAGTATTTTATTTATTATATTATACTTACAAAAATAACCACAGACTTTGTGTGTCTATTGAATATCACACTGGCTAACTAAGTTCACATTATGTAGCTAAATAGATGAACTTAAATAGAAAAAGATAAGTCTCCTGCATGTCCAGTCTTAAATTGTGTAACCATAAAGTACCATTAAGTAAAGAGGACGATATTAATAACACCGGGCACCGGGTGCATTTATCGCATTCAATTAATTATCTATCTTATATTTTAATAATTTCGAATAAGCATACTTTCTACACGATGCTTTACGAGCTTCCTGAAAAAATAAATCAATTATATTTATAATGTTTGCAATTTTACGTAGCACGATTCGTAGGTGTAATATTATGTGAATTTTTGTATTTTGATGTTTACAATATTAAAGCGTTTTACGACGAGGATTCGAAAAAAACATTTTTTTATCTTTCAAATGTTAGGCCGGTATTCTGATGTATAAATAAAAATCAACATAATTAGCGATATTACCTTAAATTTTACATTAACATTACGCTATTGAAGCTGAATATGGATGAGTATTTTGATAAATACGTGTTATTATTGCATTTTCAGAGACCACTAGCAATTAGTGGCACTTTTGTACTCTTTGGATATAATGTTCAGGTCGTCGCATCCGATATGCCAGGTGAACCAGAAATGTAGAGGATTGAAATTTTATAATTTTAATACGCTGTAAAAAATATTTTTTATAAATTTATTTAAAGTAAGATTTTTATGTTAAAGACGTATTTTATCCATAGATAATTTATTATATTAGAAGTAGTAGTTATGTGTTATAAACTTAAAAGTATCCTTCATAGCTAAACAGAGCGGAGGGAAGCCACAATATGGTTTAGCGCTTTCTAGTCTGGTAAGCGAAAGGCAAGTCGATTTTATGCAAAACATAAACGATGGATGCCTAATGACTCTTTCTCCTATTACCACACCTTGCTGTCGCAATACTTTTGTTATACTAAGGTAACTAATAATAAATATCTATAAATACTTCTGAATATAAAAATTGAAGCTTATTTTAAAATGTCCTACTTAATAGCATATGCGAAGTGTTTGATTTCTCAAAGCTTTAAATAGCTAGATAGAGAACTATATTTTATATGTTACATACATAAAAAATATAGTTTAACACTACTGTACTTATAATCTTTTGAAATTGAACACCAAACAATGTTCCATGTGAAATGAATAAGCCCACTCACACAGCAGTAAACTAGAATGTTAGGATTAGAAACAATCATTT
>NC_052111.1:3161098-3165176 GCF_012273895.1 Zerene cesonia | reverse complement strand
TGAATACTATACGGTATTTTAAATTTCAAATTCAAGATGTACGACAGCACAATATGGTGGGGGGTTTTTTAATTTAATGTTAATATTATATTGTATGTATGTGTATGGGTATTAGGTACCAATAATATAAAAATAGACACGGTTTTGAAAGATGTATTTTAAAGCGTAAGAAAAAAGGAATTGAAGGCAATTTCATGGATAGGTTTTAATGCATCGGTATCTATTACACCCTATCAAACAACGCTCTCCTGTGGAAATTACAATATGTTAATTTAAACCTACATGCACTATTTCAAACAATAACTGAAACCGTTTGACTCATGCTACAATGAATGTGCGTAACTACTTACTATAGTATGAAGTATGAACACAATAAGGTGCGCAATTTAACAATGTAGAGCAAAGAAGTGTTGAGATTCGTCATTGTCATTCAGGCTGCCGCGTTTAACTGGCTAAAAATTAACGAGCACGTCACCGGGAGGTCTAAAGTGGCGTGTGATGGACTGTCCGTGCTGTTTCGGCAGTGGCGCCCTAATATCAACGTTTTATCAGCGACCCGCTGCCATGCGTCGCGGTTTGGCTCACTTCTCTCGCGTCAACTACGCTTTTGCTTGTTTGCTAAACTTGCAATGTTTTGAAATAACTTTTAGAGAATGAATGAGATAAGGACCTACTTTTCAACCGACTTTAAAAGAGGGACGTTTATTCGACTGCATAGTTTTTTTGGGTCACTCTGAGCTATCCTCAGAAATTTCTATTGGGTGTACCGATTTTGACGAATCCTTGTTTTATTTGAAAGCAGACACCTTCCGTGTGATCTTCATAAAATTTGGTCTAGTTTTGAAAATTTGAAGGTGGTTTAGTTTTATATTAAAAATAATGATTAGGTATTTATTTTATGGGATCCGTTGAAAATAAGATTTAGCTTGATTGATTGCCGGTCACAAAGTCAGTTATATATAACTTACTTTGTGACCGGCATCTCAGACTCCTGATAAATTTAGTACAAAATTTAACCGTAAGTTCAATTAGTCAATTTGATTTATGCATTAATGTTCTAATGGGCAAATAAATATAAGTTTGTAGGAACGTTTCTCTATGTGTTTATGTTGGTTAAAGCTTTACAAGTCCTAAACAAAAGCTTGATACGTTATAATATTATCTAGTATCAAAATTTTGCGAAGTAAAGAACAATACAGTTTGTTGTTGAACGGTATAATGTTGTTAACTTAAGGTATCGATCTAGTGGAGTCTAGTACTTTCGTAATGTGTCCCGCGGGGAGCGCGAGGATGCTGCGACTCTGCGACTGGCTCCTGGGATACCTAATGCAATACTATCCCGGTCACTGTAGTCTTTACTTATAAATTTCCTTTGTTTAACTCAACATTACGTGTATATTCATTATGCAAAATTGATGATAGTGCTATATCTGTGCCTTATTTTGGTGATACATCATTATATTCTTATATTCCATGAAATGATAAAACTCGTATGTAAACGAATGCGTTTTGTTCGCATTAATTATGAGTAATGACTCATAATGAATGCGAAAGACTGAAGATTACAGACAACAATAAATAGACAAAAAGCGACTTATTAGATCCGATATAGGTATAAGAGGAAGTATTAGACATCTAACTGTAGCCCACTTGCGTATATAAAGAACTTCCTTCTTTTGAATGTCCTACGAAATATTATTCCTATTTTAGTAATATGTTTAAAAATTTTATCAGAAATCTTTCAGATTTTAAGCATAATATAGTCAACGAAAGCATCTATTTCAATTTTTGGTTTCACCAATACATGTGGTGCATATATAGCCTATTATAGCATTCAAGGAACACGTAATAATCCTAGGGTGAAAGATTTTTACGTTATTTGAAATCGGGCCAAGTAGTTCCTGAGATCACCTTCATAAACTAACAAATTCACAAGGTCACATCTATAATAATAATATAAAGGCAAAACCTTTGTTTATATTAGTATAGATGTGCCATTGAACAATCGAATCTAGGCGTGCACACTTGGGTACGATAACATGTCAATTGCAGTACACCGGGAGTCCTCCCTCATGCCCAGGAATTAAAATTTTACATTCAGCAAAAACGTTAATCCTTCGCTGTCCCAAGCAGGCTATAAAAACAAATTGCTCTATCTTGAATTGTTTATCACCAGATGGTTGATTATTTAAGCTTGTTTTCGTAATTCCACATGTATTAGAAAATTTGTAACAAAATAATTTTTTTTTCATTTCTTTTTATTGAATAAATTAAATATGACTTAGTTTAATATTCCTTAGGCATATTTACGGATACGTTTATATTTATATATTTATATAACAAAGCCCAAATATCCATGAACGACTTTAAAAATTAATTTTTATATAGTTTTACGGCATAGGCGGAGCCGGGGCGAACGGCGACCTTACTTGGCTCGAAATTGGAATTGTTTTGGAAATTTTACTGTTAAAACGGTAAAGAAGTACACTTGCGTTAAATTAGTATTAGATCTAGGCGGGTAATTATGTTGTCGGGTGTTCAGAGCGCATTCGTTGTTATGTGGAGCGATAAGAAGTTGATGGCGGCGCGGGTGTAGGGGGATGGGAGTCGTCCATAAAACTTGTACAGACTCCGTAGAGAGTTGCCGCGAAATTTCCCTTGGGTGGCGCGCACCTCCGCCCGGCGCGTTGGGAAATACCGTAAAGCCATATCATAACAGTTTTATGTAGATGTCGACCTCTCGTCCGCTGTAGCCTATTGCTATTTTCTATTAATCGCTTTAATTTGATGCATCAAGCATTAGGAACTAAAACTACGTGTATATTACGGAATTCCGTTAGAAAGCAAGTACCTTTTTGCTTTTAGAGCCTGAACATAAAAATTTTCATTGAGTATAGAAACTGGTAATGTATTGAGATTATTTATATTAATGGAAATGTGATTATTATCACTTCCGAATCGTCCACATAGATATATGAAAGAAATATATTAATGCAATCTGTAACAACAGTCAAGCATTATTTTTTTCCATTCCCAAGCGACTACAATAAATCACTCATGTGTTTTCACGCAAAAAATCCATAAAAAGGTAACGTAACGCTGCCGTGCGAGTTGACGTGTGTTTACGAAGATGTATTTCACAATATAGTTATAAGCATTATGTATTTTATATTAATTTCAAAAATATACGCGAAATCGAATGATTTGGAGGAATTTAAAATATTTCGTTTCAATAGATATAATCTACATGTTTTAAAACTTTTTCTTTTCTTTAGCTTGAATTCGATAAAATCTAAAATTTATATACCTATAATTAATTATGCCGCCATTATCTTCCTGGGTTTATTTTCGGGAAAATTAAATAAGGAATCTAAGTATTTCTCCCCATATATTAAACTTGTAATGTTAGGTATAATTTTTTGGCGACATTAAAAACACGTTAAGGATAATGCTGTACATAATGTCTTCAAGCTATTTAAAATAATACAACAATACGTATAAATTACACCATATTATAAAACGTGCACTGAGCGAATTTCAGACTTTAACTGAGAGATATTGTTTAAAAATATCACGATCTCCTCCCAGTGTGGTGGGGAGTAGAGTCCCAATGGATGTTAAGTTCTCGTCCACCCTCGCCTCTTCCCAAGGGAGCTGGCCCAGGCCGCCTGATCCCTAGAGACCCTCACTCCCTTCAGCTGCTCTCTCCCCTTAATCCCGGCAAAATAACAACCTTAATATTCTACTTTTAATTGATAACTAGGTATTGCTGATTTCGGTCACGTTGCCTTACTTGATATAGACGCAGTTTGTGTGATGACGTTTGTTGCTTTTACAAGCAAAAAGAAACTAATGATTATATTTATATAATTTTAACGCACATATAATATGTTATTTGTGTAGTTTAAACCTGGAAATATGAGATATATAAAACCGGAGCTTATTTTTTTTGTAATACAACGAGAATTAAAACTGAAAGAAAATAGCAATGTCCATACTAAAAATAATAATTTATTTCATAATTGTCGATATTACTAAACTTACATTTTTTTGTTGGTTCAATACATTGTTAAGGTTA
>NC_052111.1:3159076-3160785 GCF_012273895.1 Zerene cesonia | reverse complement strand
CAGTACCTAGATATAACACAATTTGTGTGTTTTTGAGTTACGTGAGTTACGTGTAAGACAAAAATAGCGACACGAACATAGACTTGAGTTTATAAAATTTTTCGATATATATTGTGTTTCATTTTTTATAAGTGGCCAGTGAGGATAAGAAGAGTGAAGATCTCGCACTCAACTTTATTCAATTAAGTTATTAACATAAGAAAGCTTAGTTAAACTCTGTTATGTAAGAGCAACTAAGCTGAGTTTTTCCTAGTGATATTTGGAACAGAACACAAGTTATAATTTGGTCAACCTAGACTCGACTGGTTATGTAACAGACTATAACTGATCAGAGATAATTCAAGAGCTCCCAAGGAATACTTGAGTACATTAAAATTACAGTTTCCAAGGTATTAAAGGAAACAAGCCGAGCGGTGATGGGACTTGTGTTATTATTCCTTTGTGCTCCTCTATGCTCGATCCTTAATCATAGTTATTACACACAAGTAAACGGGTGCCAGTGGAATACCTACGTCGTATCTAAACTGATTAAGCTTTAACGACTTGTAATCCTTCTCAAGTTCAAAGTTTGTTTTTCCTTTATTGCATTGTTTGAAGGTTGTCGACTATTGAATTGAATCGTTTTTGTGTGTTCCATAGTAGAATTCTAAAAATAGTTTTTTTCTTTTTCATCATTAGTCTCAATTAAATTATCATTATGCCAAGTCTGTGGCCAAGTTCAGGGACAAATAAAAATGTATTCAATGTATCTAGCTAACCGCTTGTGGATACGCTCGCGTGGATTTTAGAATTTTGTACTTCGTAGATATACCAAAAGGGAGCAGTACAACATTTTTTATGACTTTAGATGCTATGATAGATATTAAGTCAGCTATTTATTTTATCAATAAAACCTTTTTAGTATCCTTTGTAGAATAGAGAAAACTGCTAGTAGAATATAATAGGGCCTCGTGTGAGTGTCATTAACAAGATGCTAAGCACAGCTATAATTGATTAACGGGACATATTATTATAAATCATGATACAAGTCGTGTTATGTTTGACAATATTTACAAAGCAATACGGTCAGCAAGAAAATTGAATTGCCAATAGTAGTACTGGTGCTTTGGTGCAGAATGCATCCCCTGCGACACATTTTGGCGGGAGTTATGATGGTCTATCGCTCGCGGCTGCTGCGGACGCAGAACAAAATTATTTGCGTTGTCTCTTGTTAGGAATTATGTATTGTGTTTCAGGTGTAAAGAGGATAGAACGCAAATGAAGTTTTTTTTTCTGGAATAATCGAATGTCATGTCGACTTATTTGTTAAAAAGACTTGCGGTGGAACGCACTTGATCGCTAATCAAATTTTATAGAATAATTTTTATTAGTAGATTCATAAAGAAACAAAACAATAGGAAAAATACTAATTTCAGACTATTATATATAATATTATGTCTATTACAAAAACTATAGTATACTTAATAGATAAATTCATGATAATGTTGTTCTTCAATCTGCTATATCAATTCTTTAACAAAAATACGTGCTACTAATTTATACATTTTATGGTAAAAAAAAAGCGGGTGTGGTTGGCGGACGCACCGCAATCACGCCACCCGCCCCTGACATGCTTATTATGTGTAATGTGACTAAGTAGGAAACATCTTTTATTTAATTATTTTATAGCAAATTTAGGTGTTTGCGTGAAATGAACCTCTCGAGTGTTA
>NC_052111.1:3109250-3158076 GCF_012273895.1 Zerene cesonia | reverse complement strand
ATAGTATTCAGCTAGCCCTTTCATTTGATACCCAAATTGTGAGAGTTGTGACAAAATATTTAATTTGACATTTTGAAGCGGCCGCAATCTTTGACCGATTTTCATAAAACACAGTCACAGACAGACATTGACGTCAAACTCTCACACCTCTTAGCCTCAGGGTTTTCAAAATTAATTTGTATGTAACTATGTGAAATATCCCAACTTTAAACATGTTTTTAATTATAACATATTATGATAATTCTAAGCCCTAACATGCAGTTACTTTATATCCGAAGATGCAATCGAATGAACGTAGTTATACCGCCGGTTTTATTGCAGTAATTAAAAACTCCAAACACTCGCAATCACATAAAAATAGTTTATGTGAATATGTAACTTTAATTCTTTGAATAAATTTCTCTAAACCCAAAACCTGAACATTTGTGAATATTTGAAATGTTTGTATGTATAGGTATGTTAAGATACTCTGTTGCATACTGCCTGTTTCAAGCAATTCATTTTATTTGCATTATTCAGAAAAAAATCTGATGAAAAACCTTTATTATCCTTTTTAGCGATTATCGATTTCGCTCACTAGTTATGTATCATGGACAAGGAAGACTGGTTTGATGTTGATGTGAAATTATGATACTTGTCTGATCGAAATAGAATCATTATTTTCGAAAAAAAGCTCACCGACGTCCTTGACCATCTAAATTTTAAAATGGACCATATGAAAACAATATTCTATCAAGTACATAATAATAAGTTATAAAACTGTCTTGAATGAGGATTTCTGTCACCTTATTTCGATTGGTTAAGTGTCCACAATGCATTTCATAACTGCCGCTTTAAATCATGGACACTGGTTATGACTTTCTCGCTTTTCGAAAAAATACTGGCGTCTGTTCACACAAATTGTCACAATTTGTTGTCAATTGTTCTTGTAAATCGCAGAACCTAAAATTCACTGTGTGCAGCTCTATAATTCGCAACTAATTAGCTACTAATAACTAATTCATATATAGTTTTTATGCAATTTTGCTGGTTTCACCTTGCTAGCATGATAGAGCTACTGTGTGCCCTCTGTGTATGCTAACATTTACTGATGCATGTCCGATTTTAAGCAAAAACTAAGAATAGTTTTTTTTACAGACCGCCTCCTTGGTACAGTGGTTAACGCGTGAGCTTAGAACCGAGGGGTCCTGGGTTCGATTCCAGGTGGGGACGCGTAAAAAAAATGTCTCGGTCTGGCAGGACACAGAAGGCTGATCACCTACTTGTCCATAAAGAAACTCGATCAGTGAAACAGATGTATATCATCTGCCCCATACCCCAGTAGGGGACACGGGACTTCACTTTTAAGAATAGTTTTTTTTACCAACACCAATGAAATATATAACTGTTGACAGACTCCGGTGAATCTTTAACATTCACTTATATCGGACACACACAGTAACACATATACATTATGTCTGATTTGGAAACGCTTAAAGTCGATCCTGGTAATCACCGGCCATTGCCGGGGCAAGCTCGCATCGCTCGCTCGGTTCTTGTGGTGGTTTCCAGTCAACCTACCATGTAACTAACAACAAGATCTATAATATTAGTATAGATGGCGATGGCATATCTATACATATATTATTTACGTTAATGAAAATAAAACCTCGCTAGTCTATATTTATACTTATCGTCTATATTTATGTTTATTCCAGTACACAATATATAATGTTTAATATATTAAAAATCAAGTATAATAAAATAGATATAACCTAATAATAGCGCATAAGACAGTTTTGGAAAAAAACATAGTATGCTTTAGTTTGACAACCCATTTTCCCCAGTTAGAACAAGATGTAACAAAAGCATTTATTTAAAACTAACTACATTCAGGGAAAACACGTTTTAACTAAAAACTGTAACAGTGATTTTGAAAATGTCTTGCCTTTAGATATGTATCTTTTATTTCTAGATCGAGAAATGCTTTTAAGACTGTTTTATAACTTGCGGAACTCTTCCGATCAGACACTAATTCTATGTTAATTGGTGTACTTAACTATTGCCATCTTTGTGTATTTATTATATTATTGATATTTTATTTACACGGATTTTGTACTGTCTTAATTACTTAGTCTTATGTTTCGGATAAAGGATAAGTAATAACAAAATTTTATATTTATATATGAGCACTGAATTTCTATATTTACTAAGGTAAATCTGGATTAATACTAACCAAGATAAGAAACATGTAAAAATACGAGAGGAACTTACGTTTGAGCGATCTAGGTTTAGCCTGCTTCCTTCTAGACATGTTCTGATTAATTGTCTACCTTCGTTCAGGTCACCTCCATATAACTACACTTGAACAGTTCCCATCATATATAATCAAACAGACAACTTTTTAGCAGACCCACTTGCACCTACTAGAACAACAAAGTTTCTAAAGCGAAAACTTATCGGAAGAAGTACGCGTATTTTCTCGCGTGAGGGATAAAACCCGAACATACAGTTCTCCCCGCGCTCACCGAGCTTACTGGCGCCCAACAAGTGGCAATAACAATATTGTAACCTGCCGCGCAAACTCACATAAGACAGAGTTCCCTATCAGCTTCTTGCACCCATTACTAAACATTCCATAGCAGTATGTGATGTTGGATTATACGTAGTTAGAGTTATGTATGTGCGTTATTTAAAGTTATAAGTTATAACACACCCTACACCAGCTTTTCAAACCTTGCACTTGAAGCAGCGCTAATTATTCTCCTACGTCCACCAGATTACATAACCTGTATTCTAGTTCCAATGTCTTCCTTTCAATAATGCCTTTTAGTCGTGAAATAAAGTAAAGTGACTGCTCGCCGTGCTCGGCTCAGATAGACTTTTGTTTTGTATTTTTTAATTATGACTGTAATTAGCATCCCAACCCAAGCGGATACAATTCCAACAAGCTTAATATAATGAAAAACATTCAACTGTTCTTGATAAGTGATGGATCTAAAACGAGATTAATATATTATACATTTAAACAAAGGTTTCAAAATAACCCATTGCTAGATCGCAATCGACATCTATATTTATGAAGATTATCCAGCAAGCTGAAGCGGTTGTATAATTGTTCATTTGAAAGACTTAACTCATGAACTACTTGTAACTTGTTCGAAATGAAAAATTAATTTTGTATTACAAAGTCCGTTTGTGATTTATCCTATCTTACTTCCTTCCTTTCTCTTGAACACTCTTTCTATTAAAAAAAAACTCCATTGAAATCCGTTGCGTAGTTTTAAAGATTTATACTAAAAATGACTCTACCAAATATTTCAAAATATGAAAAATATTCCTATTGAGAGCAGACGAAGTTGGATGAGGCAGTCAGTTACTGTATGTTAATTGGATAAGTTAGTGACTGTATAGCTATTTTACTTACTAGCTACTTAACATTGAAAGAATTTTTAAAATCAGTCCAGGAGCGTTAGCGTGTTCAAAGAAACAAAAAAAAAATACTAATATTATGAACCTGAAGAGTTTGTTTGTTTGAACGCACTAATCTCAGGAGCTACTGGTCCGATTTAAATAATTATTTCAGTTTATGATAGCCCATTTATTGAGGAAGGCTATAGGCTATGTATGTACCACGGGCTAAGCTGGGGCGGACTGCTAGTCTTTTATAAAATTACTAGCTGTTACCTGCAACTTCGCCCGCGCGGTCTTAATAAATTTTCATGGTACATACTTCCTTCCCCTATTTTATGCCCTTGGGGGTAAAATTCATCCAAATCTATCTGCATGCAAAATTTCGCTCGATCCGTCCAGTGGTTTGGTGCCTATACGTTGATTATAATTAAATAGTACAAATCGATTTGTATAGATTTCTAAGGAATATTATTATTTAGCTACCTGTTCTTTTAGTTTTGCCTCTCTGTTGCGGACATAGCCACAAATCATTATCATTTTTTAATTTCTCAGATTAGATAAAAAATAAAATTTTCACTCTATTTATAAAATCCCTGTAGTTAATAAATTTGTCTTCATACCTAAATTGTAACTTTTCTCTGTGTAAAAATTTTATTTTTTTACGAATAAATGTATATATTTATGCATACAATACGTGGCTGAAGATATCTGGAAACATTTATTTATTTACTAATACACAAAAAAAGACCAACATAGGTACTCAAGCTATGTATATTTGAAGACTAAAAACGAAACGTAAGATCAGCTGTTCGCTGTCGAGAGTTCTGACTTTCAATGTCATAGTCAATTGACACTTGATACGATTATTTTCCGTATATTTCCCTTCAATAGCAATCATCTCAATTGGAATTCGGATCTTTATTATTTAATATCATAGGCATATTTATAATTTTAGAGGCCAAAAAGCAGCATGAAAGTGTAATCATAATTTGTTTAATATTTAAATTACTGTGATATAAAAATGGATTTACCTTATGAGGTATGTAACTTCTTCCGCAATTTAAACTAGTTTCTTTGTTTGCTTTTATATTGCCTTCATTGCCTACAATTTTTTCACGTGATTTGCATTTATCAATCTTAATTCGTCAGCAGTGACGATGCTTTCAAATACGAGACAGTAAAAGACGAATGTTTCTTCCATTTAATATTGTTAACAAGGAAGCGATTTTAAATACTTATGAATTTTTTATATTGATATAATTTCGTTCTTTTTACTATGCTATAAAATATGTTAATTATTGTATATTTTTATTTTTATAGATAGTAGACTTTATAGATGTTATTATAGATTTGCAGAACATCAGAGAAGGAGGATGTAACTTGCAATATTTATCCTAAAATACTAAAATTTATTCTTTTTTACAGATTCTTGTGTACATATTTAAATATTTACCAAAATCAGACAGAAAAGCTGCTAGTGAAACATGCCATTCCTGGTACTTAGCAGCAAATGATTACTGTTTTTTGAAAAAGAAAGTGGTTATCCTATATAAAGTGGATTTAAATTGTGACAGTTCACCATTACAAATATTTGAAAATTCGAAAATAGTTTATGGCAACTTTCTTTTTAAAGAAGTAGAATTATCTAATAAACTCAACTCCTTTTGGGATAGAAATGGTGAAAATATAAAATGTTTAACACTACAGAACTGTGATGTAAGAGAAATAGTTTTTGTTAATATTTTGCAGAAATGTACAAATTTAGAAACTTTGAACATAGAAAACTGCAAAGAATTATTCATGTCCGGTTGTCTTTTGGAAGGCAAAACGGATGGTTTAATGACAGATAGTCTTACCAACTTAAAATGTCTAAGTTTAGCGGGAAATCAGTATTTAACAGATGCATTGTTCAGCAGATTTGTCAAAACGGCACCATATTTAGAAGAACTAAATTTATCTGCATGTTCTTTGCAATTTCATTTGGGTCTAGTAAAGAGATTCTATCCGCCTGGGAGCAATATTTTCGAAAACCCTTCAGAAAGTGTCCTCACATTCTATTTTGTATTACAATATTTAGTTACGAGAGTGAAAAATATAAAAAGATTACTATTTTCCAAAACTTTAATAGATGGTGCAGCACTGAAATTGCTATCTGAAACTGAACACTTAAGATTAGAATACCTTCAAGTGTACTCCTGCGACCAACTAACCAACACAGGCATATCATCATTGACAGCCCACCAAGTATATTTAAAAGATCTTGATATTGGATTATGTACTAGAGTGACAGACCAATCTTTGGTGCATATTTGTAGTAATCTTACGAACTTAGAAAGTTTGAACATCCAGAGGTGCCGAGCTGTTACAGACACTGGAATAACTGAATTACGAAAGTTAAAAAGCCTGAGACGGTTAAATATTTCGCAATGTGAACTTATAAGTAAAGATGGTATTAAAAATAGCATATGTTTTGAACCAAATCAAGTATTAGAAGAATTAGATGTAAATTCTCTTAACCTAGACCAGGATGGGCTCATTATGATCTCAGAAAATCTTCCCAATCTAAAATATTTAGACATCAGTTATTGTTTCAATGGAGTTACAGACAAATCAATACAAGTTATATTTAAAAATCAAATTCTATTGCATACACTAAAGTTAAGTCACTGTGACAAAGTATCAGATGCTGGACTAACAGGCATGGGAAAAATCGATAATGACACTCATGATGAAGGACCAATTATGTCCAACTGTAACCATTCTGTCTCTCACAACAAAATACATTTGGGATCCAGGGCTGAAGAAGAAATTGTGCGTGATGCGAAAAGAAAACATGAAGTTATGCGCATGTGTGAAAAGCTGTCTATGGACTCATTTAGCGGTTATTCTTTGGCGCGTATAAAAAGTCTCAAAGAGTTAGATGTAAGTGGTTGTAATCGGATCACAGATGTCAGCTTAACATATGCATTTGCATTTAAAGAACTTGTAAATATAAATCTTAGCCGTTGCCAACAAATAACTCATGAAGGTATCAAACATCTAGTCAAGAATTGTCCTAGTATTGAATACATCAATTTAATAGATTGTTATAATTTAAAAGACGAAGCTATAATTGAAATTGTGAAAGGTCTGTACAGGCTTCAGCAGTTGGAATTAAGGGTAATTATTAATACAATTTTTTATTTACCATAATATTTTCCAATAACTGATAAATATTTTTTTTTAGTTTAAAGTTTCTGTATATGTTTAAATTTTCCTTCATGTTAGTGGAAAATTTAATTTATGTCTTTGTTATCATCTGGTACTGTGATTATTTTTGTATCTTTCCACCCAGTTATCAGTTGTGATTGCATATTTATTGATTGCACAACATATGATGTGTATAACATATAGACACTTAATCAATAAAACAAAATATTTCTCATTTCAGGGATGTAATCAACTTACGGATAAGACTCTAGACGGGGTAAAAAACTACTGTCAGAAACTCAAGTTTCTTGACGTACAAGGATGTCGCAATATGTCAGCAGAACTTGCTTGCACTATTGGAGTGCTACCGACTTTGCATACGGTCCTAATTTCCAAGCCAGGACCTTATATCTCTGATGGAGTTAAAAACAGATCCCCAGCCCCGACTTTTTTACCAGCCCTCATGAGAAAATTGCGCTTGCATTAATATTTTTTTTAATAATTCGTAATTAGTTAATATAATTATAAAGAGGGCTAATATTAATGTTGTATGAATTATAAGTACAAAGTGCAATAAATGTAGATTGTTTATATAAATTTAAATTAAAATAAGATTTTCTTTTGCAATGAAATTAATAACATTTAACTCTACTAATTTACAAAATATTTTAACTACTCGTTTTGTTCAAGATTTCAATTTGTGATAATTAGGAGAACTAAGTACTACTGAAGTTTAACACTATGCATGAAAATCAAATTGAAGTGTATAACTGTTGTGATGTATATTGTTGTATTTCTTTTATTTATTAAATGGCTATGTATCTGTGATATTTGTACCTCATATATGACGTCTATGAATACACATTCTTAAATATATTAATATTTTCATTTTAATTTTGCTATGGAAAAATTAGAATTTGACTTGATGATTATAAATAAATTCTATTTTGGATTTATTTACTATTTAAGAAACGCTTTCAATTATTGTCGATGTCGGTCGATTGGTCCGATGAGTATTTTGGAAAAAAAAAGATTTTATTTTTTCAATCCTTTAATACATTACATTTAAAAATAACTTACACATTTATTTTATGCCTATACATATGTAATAATATTTTATTATATCCTATTAACAATTTGTTCGTATTTTATTTTAATGTTATTATACAATGAAGAAATCTTAACTAAGAAAATAAATCTGTCGCTATAATCTCATCCCACGGTATAAAATGCAATTTTTTCTTAAATTTTGAAAGCTTAATTCAAATTTACATTTCTATCTACATACACATTTTAGCCAGCATTTAAACCACGGATGAGGAAAATAGCACTTGCGTAAATATTTATTAATAAAAAAAATGATCAGCACTACCACTACCACCAATCGCTTGAGGTGGCTTTGCCAATGCAGTAAAAGATTCATCCCAGAATAATCAACGAAAGATTCGGGATCGGTATCGACATCAAAACTGTCTTTTATATTATACTCGTCATGTAACTATTCACATACAAAGGAACCAGTCCTCTTGTTGCTAGATCGCGAGCAAACCAGCTAATAAACTTAGTATACTTCGATATATGTATGAAAGCAACTTAAACATTTAAATCTTCACAGGATCAATAAAAACATTTCGTATCATAAAATGGTAGGTATACATAGTAGATAACAGATAAGTATCGCTTTCTTTCGCAGTACATTACTTTCATACACAAAATTTCGATTGTGAATAACATGTTAAACAATTTACTTATAGTAAATATATATACAAAGATGATGTAATAATTTTCTTATGTACAATACACAAAATATAGTGTTATTGGGATTTAGCGACATTAATTTATACACTAATCTACTAATTTGCGTATAATTTTTGCGAATGCAAAGTTAGTGGTAATAAGTATACACATTATAACATGTAATAAACTCTTAACGTAACAGTAACGATATTTGTTAATTAAGAAATTCATGTTCAAACTAACACTAACACAAACTTAACCTGTATAACCACACTAAAAACAATGGAGCAGTCATACTGCTCATTTGATCAAAGATCTTATGAGAAATTTACATTATGTTAAATTACAAATGCTTATGCAAAACGTCCATGTGATGTATTTTATTTGAGATGTTTCCGTTTTTATAAAAGCAAAATGTTAAAGGTGAAAACCACCAAATTTCATATTAGTGCGTTACTATAAAGAACGCAAAAGCAGTCGAATGGCACGATATTTTATCATCATTAGTTATTTACTGGAAATGATACAGTATAAATATAAAGAGTGAAAATTATTCTGAAATTGAAGGGTGAATATTTAGGTATTTTTAGGGTCAAAAAATCAGTTTGAAATTGTGGAATTCTTATTACTTATTATAGAAATAAAAAAGGATATTCTTTTTTGTAACATCATCATATTATATTTATTTATATTAAGAGGCAATTATTCATTTATGTATAAAAATATCGAATGTTACTTTCATAAGGCACCAAGCTGCAACTATTATATTAAATCCTTTATGTACGACAGACAGTCTATATAAGAAGTTTTACGTTACGTAAACTGTATTTATATATAATTTGCATTAATTACATTATATCTACAAATTTACATTCCTATCTTTACTCATAAATTTTCGCATTATGTATTATCGTATATGAGACGCAATATTATAACAAAATTCCAATCAGTTGTTATTTGATACTTAAAGTTATACCACGTTCACTACAACATTACAAGAGAATTGATTATAATTATAATTATATTTTGTATGAATATTCGTATTTCTTAATTGTACATGACGTGCCCAGTCTATAAACTCTCATACAAGTAAAGATAACATCCCGATGCCATCGTGTTTTAGAAACAAAATGATGGTGAATATGTAAGAAATGCATTAAGCGTCTTCCGACCAACTTGAAAAAATCAACTCCTCATTCAATTAATTATAAAAATTCTAATTTGGCTTGTTATTAATAAAGATGAATGAGTAAAAATAAAGTCCACGATGTGTAACATGTTTGAGTTAATATATCAAGAATAATTCACTAATAACATGTATATTCAGTATCGTGCACTCCACTTTACAAATACGGACATTGTATTAAATTAGTCACGTTAATAAAAATAAAACCCTTTCTTGATAAAAAAGCCATGTTCAATATATTTGGGTTATAATGCCGAGCACTTCTTCCTGCGGCAAATTCACGGCCTCAAGTATGAAGGCGAGCGAAGTTGAACTTGCGGGGTGTTAAGCGTGGAGCTACTCGGGCTGGGCGACAAACACCCCTCCTGGGAATTCTCGCCCTCCAATTCGGGCATAGTTAAATCCTCAAAGTCTGGAATATTCCCTGTATACGAGATTAACTGATTCCCTTCAGCTGAAAGTTGCCCAAGAAATATATTAGTGTGTGTTATTTAAGAGGCACCTCCGGTCTGACTTTGGGACTGACTTTAGAATCAGTCATTCGTGATTGGACCGCAATAGGACATTTGTGATTATGTAAAAAAATAAAACGGTCATAACCAGAGAGCCTTGTGCGTATTATTGACTATTAGTCCGATTATCTCATATCCTTTATAACTGTATAACTACTGTATGTAACAAAGAGCATAGGAATATTCAAGCAAAAATCAATCGAGCGCTACTACTACTAAATTAATGCATTAAAAGCTTTTCGTAAATTATCAGTAATGTTCAGAATATTCTATGATATATACCTTAGGGCTAAATCAAACAATCTAAGGTTGAATATAAAACAAAACTTACAATTAAAAAGGTTTCTATAAAGAGAGTACCTTAAAAATAAAACTATCAAAGGCTATATTGATAAAATGTAAAATTGTACCCAAATACGGTTATAAGCACCTAAACATATTTTTGGTATAATAAATAAAAAAATGATAATACATTAATTAAAAACGTATAATTATAGTATAATAAAAAATACACATATAATGTAAATTATAATAGCAACTAGTTTTATTTATCAACTACGCTAAGCATTGATACATTTGTTATAAGCAAAATAAGTTGGCAAGAACGAATTTAACCTTTAACTGAAATAAAACAAACTACACTCATTTACACCATACTCTTCTCTTGACTTTCAGAAATATCATTTGTGTTTAAGGACTAAAAAAATTTAATTCGTTTATTTTGATATATCAATTGGCGTTTAAAATATAATAGGCATATTGTGCTCATGTTGCTAAAAAAAACCTTCCCTTATAATCCGCGATACAAAATCATTCTACACATGCGAGAGCTAACTGAAGGCGTTTACTTCAGCAGCTATTTACATGCGGTTTATTATCCTTAAAGCTGAATAACACTACAATTTTACGTGCAAATTAACCACAAACCTAATGTTTCAAATAAATAAAAATGCTAAATATGTAATAATAGTACTACCATCGTCCTCAGCGAACGGGCTCTGGACGCGATTCTCGTCACAGGTTACATTCGAAATCTCACCTTTCATCTTCTTTGCTTTAATTAACAATTAAAAATTATATAAACCCATTTTATCTTAGTCAACCTAGTTTAATCGCTTATCGTACCGTATCAAACTTAATACTTAAGATTTACGTGCCTAGCTTATAATATAGTTTAATATAATATACATTAAACGACATACTATGGTTTAGCAGCATAATTAGTTTGCGCCACCAGACCTAACCGTAACCCCAAAGGTGTCCACCCTTTACCAAATGAAATATATCCAACATTTTGGGATGAGCGGCGGTGAGGTTTGTTAATCTTGTGAGTTGAGGTAGGACAGGCTACTTTGCCGACGATGTATCGCTGCTACCGATCAGCCAATCAAAATCAATCATCGGATACTGTTTGGTTGTATCTACAATTTAACATACAATATAATCAACGGATATTGAAACTATACAATACTTATGGTCAGTAGGTGCCCGCTGTGGACAGATACATTCGACGATCTGGTGATATTCTGGAAACCTGCTACAGAATGTATGCAAGATCTAAATTGAGATTAATGAATTTAGTTAGCGATAACAATAACTATCGTCTACACAATACAGTTCAACCGATAACTTGATTTTACCGTACACACGTCGCCGCTTAACTTCTGTCTAAATTGACAATTAATTATTTATTGAAGGCTTACCGCCAAGTAACTCACCATTATTGCACGTTTTCGCTCGTTCATCGGCGGCATTGTAGGTTAAACCGTAGAAGGGATCGTCAGATCCGAAAAGCTGAAATAATACAATATGAAATTGTCTTTAAATGTTACAAAGCCAAATCAAATCCATTTACTGAAGGCAAAAAAGGGGTTCCGCTTTCGCGTTAATAAATCAATTTAAAAAGTTGTCAGTCTTACAACACAATAATTTTTAAGTATCATTATTGTTCAATTATATGTTCATATATATATTTTTTATTTCACAATAAGAAAATAAAAGTATGTAATATTATCATTAGAATGTAGGAACCCGGTTCAGTTAAATGTAATAGTTTAAATATAGAAAAGAATGTCTTGAATGAGAAGTTCCTGTTTGGCGTAACAAAATTACTTTTCCTCCGATTTAAATAGACGCAACTATGTTAAAATGATTCGCTAGTTGCATTTATATTCGTCATTTTATTTATTTCCCTATTCGTGCGGAACCCAAACAATTTCTAAATAAAATGTCTGTTTAAATTTATTTATTACATGTTCATTTTGAATGTGCTGATGTAAACTTGAGTTGAGAGACATCGTCGTTTGTACGCTTGTATCAGCATTCTATGGACAATACATATCTTTTAAAAAACAATTTCAAATAACTACCTACAAGATCGCTATAATTATTTTGTTTACCTACATAGCGAATTAAATTATCGAAACGAGTTTTATAGAGGCGATGTTGTGATCGACACACGTTGGATATGCATTCACTATCTATACAGTGTATCGATAAACGAATGTAGGTAATTATATAGTCAACCCGTTATAACGTTGCCGGGTGGCTGGGGGAGCCAGTCTCACAAGGCTTCGCACGCGGCCCCTACACGTTAGCTGCAACGTGACCTGCCCCAGTGCTGCCAACATTAGCGCGCGTAACGTCACTGTTTACATCGCGGCACGTTTGTGTGCGTGATGTGTCTGGGTGTTATCGCAACATTCAATACTTCAAATAAAGGCGGCAAACGGAATAGCATAACATCGTACATTAATAAATATTGTGTAATTCATAAAGTCGATTGATTATTAGTGATTTTATACAAACATGTTATAATATGTATGGTAAATAAAATTTCTAAGCATTATAAATTTACAGAAGCATAGACTATATTGAACGAAAACTGATTAAATTATGATTTTGAAAGGAAAACTAATAGTAAATTAATTTTGCTTACCCCTAATAGCGTGTTTGTGTCTAAAGAGTATGTGTCACTTCTGAGCAGCTCTCGTAATGAATCCAGATCAGTCTGCATTGAGTCTAAATGGTCATCAATATCATTCCTGAAAATATAGATTGCTTTATTCTGAGTATTTTTTTATTTTACTAAACATACAATATAAGCATTAAGTTCATTTCACATACATTTTTGTTTTTCTTTTTTAATATAAACACAATAAATGTTGTAATTGTTATAGGATATTAACAAGATTCTGATTAGATTCTGATGCATTTATATCAAGCATTTTCCAAAGCAGTCTATTATAGATACTTATTGATATTATTCCCAACAAAATTTTCTTATATGTTGTATTTTTTATTAATGAACAAGTTCAGAGTGTCAATAAATGTTTATAGTAGGCTGCTAGAGCAATATTGTTGTGGATTAGCACATTTCACATACTTGTTTGAATTTGATCCCAAATGGGATGAATATTCCTCTCTGTTTTGGTTGTTGCTATCTCTTCTATACCTGAACATTGGAATTACAAAAAATTTAAACTGAGACAATAATATAAGGAGACCTAGTATTGTGAATTAATAAGACAGCTGTATTTGGCCCAAATCTTTCTTGTATTTATTTTTTTAAGTACTGTCTCAGATAAGGAAAATATGCCATGATGAATAGTTTTTATAGGTTTAATTTCTTTATTATATTACATTTAGTCTTGGTTGTTTTTAATAAAAGAAAGATAACAAAAATACTTACATAGTCTGAAGTTTATTTATGTTTGCATTGTTGTTTACTGTTGCCAAAGTCATATTATTCCAGTCAAAATCATCCTGCAGTTCAGTCTTTATGTCAGCCAAGTTAATGTTATGAGAATAATCTTTAGACTTCTTCGTCTTCTTTCCAGATGTTTTGACAGAATCGGCTACTTTCTCAACTTTAATATTGATACCTCCGAGCATTTCATCTTTTGATGAGGTTACGACTGGGTCACTACCATTCATAACTTCATGCAGAGCATTAAGATCTTCAGTTGTGGCTATACCAGCATCACTAACTGAGTCATCACTTGCAAATATTTCAGCCGGTAGTTTGAAGTCAGCAGATGGGTTCATTGTATTGAAATTATTTGCTGACAATAGAATTTTGGCTCCTGTGACATTTTTCTTCACATTACTCTTGGCTTTTGTTTTGGATGTGCTTGGTGACACGGTGGCCAGATTATTCACTCCTTGCTCCATTGAAGCCTGACCTATTGGAGATGTAGAAGTGTTTGTAGGTAATGGAGATGTAACAATAGGTTGAGTACTGGGAGGTCGTATCGGGCCATTGGTACTATTCATTGGATATTTTATTCTTGGTCCATCTAAAGACATTATATTAATTATAATATAGTTTAAGAGAAAGATGTAAAATATAACAATAACATAAAACAAAAAATTAACATAAATAAGTAAAGGATTTTTATGACCAAAAGATAATAAAATATGTTGATGATTGATTTTCAAATTCAGATGTACTTACCTATTTTATCCTTTTGCATAATGGATTTTAGAAAGTAAGAAATAATAGTATGGTATTGTTAAAAGTGTAAGTGTAAGTTCAGTAGTTTGAGCCCTTTAAGTAAATATGAAATAAGGCATACCTGTTTCCAAATCATCACCATCTTCCATGGTAACATGGTAATGTGTATTTAATGTTGCAGGATCAGCATTGTTCAAATTCATAACTGGTGGTGACAAACCCACAGTTACAAAACTAGCTGGGTACAAGGAATCTTGTGAAGCTTCATTGTGTAATATGTCATCATGTGCCAGTTCATGTATTGTTGGTCCATCCTCCTAAAATTGCATACTTTTATAAGTTATGAGACTATTATATATAAAAAAAAGAATACTATTCACAAAAACTATTGATAATGTGATAATACTTCATGGATCACATATGCAATTACATAATATTTATGAAAATAAACAAACCAAGTTATCCTCATTTACGTCATCTAACACATTATCTTTATCAAGTTTAATGTTTTTGATTTTCCCTGGATAGGCATCGTTTGCGTTGTGAGCTGCATTGTTAATCATCAATTGGTAGGGCCTCTTTACACCAACATTGTTGCCATTAGCAGTAGGTGCTCTGGATGGTTGTACAAGTGACATTAAGAACTGTATCAACTGCAACAAATTAATATGATTTTACATATTATTATCTTCATAAAAAATCAAAACTTATTTTCTACAAACAGGCCTTGAAGGCATGTATCACTAATGGTTCTAAAATGGAACCAAATGACAACAATTTTCTATCAAAACACAAAAAGATTTATGCCAATGGGTGAAAATTCAATAATTTCATCAAGTAACATAAACAAAAAAAAACAATCAAGTCATAGTGAGAACCTCATTTGTTTTTGGGGAAGTCCATTGAGCACATATTTATATGACAAGCAATATTAATTATTCTACTTACATTGTTAACAATTTGTTGTTGCTTGATATGCTTCTGCCTGAGAATGGCCACCTCCCTCCACAAAGCTTCATTCTCCTGTTTCATTGCACTAAACTTAGCATCAAGACTTTCCTGTTTGCCCTTCATTTGTTTAACATCGGCCAATACTTTATTCATTAATTCTGGCTTTAAAAGTATTTTCTCCCCACTCTCACTGCTAGCTACAATGGACTTTGGATTTGCAATTTTTCTTTTAATGTGTTCCAATAAGTATGCATGTCCACGCATGAAACAAGGATGTGAAAATTCTATTTCATCTTTCTCATATCTAAGGCCACCATTTTCAACAGATGTGATTTTGTGAAAGCCATACATATTTAATTGTCTGATGAAACTAGCCATATTGTTGTGTTTGTAGTAAAGTGGTAAAAGGTCTCTTGCAAAATCAGCTTGACCTTTTATAACAAATGTTTTCCCTCCCTAAAAAAATACCATATTGTAGGTATACATCCAAATATTTAAATGTAAATAAGTTACTATCAGAGTTATGTTTAATATTATTTATAGGATCCAGTTTAATCCAATAACATTTATCTTTATAAATGATCTACCTATTCATTTAATTATATTATTACATTTAATGCTAATATTTTGAATACAATACAAAATATGTAGGTGTTTAAATTAAATTCTTCATAAACATTTAGAAATGAACAAGGTATATATGTAACATAACGTAAAAGGTACGCATGTACAAAAAATATTTAAATCTTAAAAGCATGGTATAAAACGTGACATGTAACTATTTATTTATCAAGTTCTCAATGACGTTTTGTCAGCTGCGTCTATTATATAGGTTGTTCAAAACACTTTCTAATGCAAAAACCTTATCATGTCGTAGGTTAATAATGTATTTATTTTCTTAATTCCTATTAAACATAAAACTGTATAATTTAATAGTGGAAAAACACTCACTGGACTCCATGAAATCAGATGATTGGTCTCTGAATCATTTACCAATTTCCATAGTTTTCCCAAAAAAGCTGGGACACTAGCTCCTATTTCAACGATTGAACGCATTGTTAAAACCTCAAACTTATTTATTAGACTTTATCCGTAAAATTCAGTATTCTTTTTTAATAAATTATTTCGGTGAAATACGTATCTATCCACGAATCGCCATTTAATTTACTAACACATATACACAATAATAAAATTGTACATTGATAGCACACCACAATATTTCTTACTCACACATCAATACTAAACATTTAGCCAACACGAAGATTTTACGTAGATCGCGTTCAGGATTACATACGTCAAAACAATGAATGATGTTGAATATATTTGATGCATACAAACTCTTAAAATTTCCAATGCTATGTAAATTGGAGAAAATACGATTTCTATTCATACCTATAAAAACAAATAACTTAATTATAAAATGACATTGGGACTCTGCTTATAATACATACTGCTCAGTCTTGAAGTCATGAAGTCTTTAAAAAAATAATTGAAATTTACAGTTGAGCAATCAAAATAACTTTTTTCGTCTCTATTTAGTTATATACAATATGGGATTATATATATATATAAAAAATAATTAAAAATGAATGTGTCAACTGTCAACTGTCAGTTCACACTAGCTACGTTATCATCATAAAGTGCTCTAACTGTTAAATCATAGAGTTGAATTTTGTTCGAGAAATCTGAAAAATCGAATTCTTTTTTTTATTTTCGACATTCAACTTGCTTTTGGAATAAAGAATTAATTATCATTTTGAAATTACTACGTCAACAACCATAACGTGGTTGTAACGAGTTTTACGGTCACAGTCCACACTTTTAAACGATTTTCTACTCTACATGTAAGAGGCGTGTGGTCATTTGAATAGTTTCGTACGACCTTTGCCTTTATTTGTTCAATCAGCATATTGCGCTATAGCTTCATATTATATGCTATAGTAGCTATTCATGTCAGCGTTATTGACAAGTGCGGTATACTGAGTACAAATTTCTTTCCGCAATATTTAATTGAGAAACGGAATGGAGGTAATTAAAACTCAATTGTTATATGTAATTTGTAATAATTTTTATGTTGTGAAAAAACTGTCTTGTTTTAGATTGAAATATTAAGCGTCGCCGGTTCGAAACCGATCGGAAAAATAAACGTCAATGATAACGCGACCATAAAAGATGTAAAAGATAAAATTTATAAGAATCTGAAAAAATCGCTATATCCAGAGCGACAATCTATTAAATTAGAGTCCAAAGGAAGATCATTGAAGGACGAAGCTACATTAAAATCATTAAGTATTGATAATGGGGCTAAACTTTATCTTCAAGACTTAGGTCCTCAAATATCTTGGAAAAATGTGTTTTTAGCTGAGTATGCTGGACCATTATTTGTTTATTTGTGGGCTTACCAAAGACCTTGGATTCTATATGGAGAACAAAGTGCCCCATCACACTGGTCTGTTCCTAGGTATGTGTAATTTACATTCATTTGCATTATTAAATTTCCTCAAGTTTACATTGTGAATTAACATAATAGTTTATTTCAGTATTGCTGCACTTTGTTGGTCAGTGCATTATGCGAAGAGATTACTTGAAACATTGTTTGTGCATAGATTCTCGCATGGAACTATGCCATTAAGGAATTTATTTAAGAACTGTTGCTACTATTGGGCCTTTACATTGTATATTGCATATCACATCAACCACCCATTGTATACAGCACCTTGTAGCACATGTGTCTATATTGGAGTAGTTGGATTTACTGTAAGTACAACTAATGTGTACATTCTACTAGTTACCGCTACTTAGGTAGTTTGGCCTGTATACACATTTTTATTTGCTAGCAGCTACCCGACCCTAAAAGACAAATCATACAAACTTAAAAATATTACAATAAGTATTCAGTTTCTTTTGTGTGCAAAAACCATCAAGTCTGATCTATATCTACAGGGAAAAAACTTACACAGGACCTGGAAACTACCTGGAAAGGATTAATTAAACTTCATTAACAGGATACTATTATATTAATTATATATCATGATTAAAGTAAAAACTAATTGACAAACAAATATTTAAGACTTACTATACTTTCTTAATGATTTCCAATGTGCTGTATAATTTATATGCAGAATAGTATATACGTAATTAACATATTGTTTGTGTGGGGTTAAATATTTTAGGTACCTTCATTTAATACGGACAATACATACATATTTTAATTATAGTTATTATCTGATTGTCCTTTGAACAGACCTTGTTTAAATTTTTTAAATAATATTTAAAAAGCTTCAACCTTGTTTACTTAAAAATAAAACTAGTTTTACAGTCTCTTTCCATATTAAGTAAAACATGAAAGTACAGTAAGGGCCATTTTCCTTTAACATGAATATTTATTTTATATATTTTAAGATACAATATGATGTGTTACTCGTACCTTTGTTGTAGTAGACAATATTTAACAATGTTGTTTTTGCTAGGTTTTTTTTTTATTGTAGCATTGGAACAGGTTAAAATTTTTTATATCCCTACTTATATTATGAATGTGAATGTACTCTGTCTCTCCTGATGCATAAAAGGCCATAGAATAATTTCTATCCTGAATATCCATAAGAGCTGAAAACTTGTAGAATGAGTATAAAATGTTTTAATTCTTGTAATTTGTTTTCGGTACTTTATTACTATATATTAATATATGTATATTTTACTTTATTTAAAACTAGTTAATATGATTATTATTTTTCATAATCATGAGATATTATATACACTGTACTTTGTATGGCACATAGAAATTTATTATGTCATCTGTTTGGCAAAGTAAAAAGAACCTGAGTAGCTTCTGAACTTTTAAACTTGACTGTGGCATACCACAATGAACCATGTATGAGCAGATATTTGCAAACAGAATTTGAATGGAGAATTTAAGGGTATGTTGTTGTGTCAAAAATATTTTTAATCAACCCATTCGTTTCAGATTTGTGAACTGGGTAACTTTAGCATTCACATTTTGCTGAAGAACCTCCGACCTCCAGGCACAAAAGTGCGACGCATCCCTGTGCCCGACGGCAATCCCTTCACACAACTGTTTAACTATGTTTCCTGTCCCAATTATACATACGAGTTTGGATCTTGGCTGTTCTTCACAATAATGACGAAATGTGCTCCAGGTAAGTAGTAATTTGTGGTTGACAAAGTTAGGCCCTTATTGTGTAAATGCTCGTAATTACTTTTTTGATTAGATTTTATAACGAAAATATTCTCAAGAAGAGTCAAATTAGTCAAATCAGTTTAATTAGATTTATGACATTTTGAATTTAGAGCGCTATTGATTCGAAGATAACTTACTCATTGTGTATACAATTGAGGGTGAATTGGGGTTTAAAAAATATAAATGTGTTTTATTTTTTCTGTTTATGTATACAATTAGAAGCCATTTATTACACATTAAAGACATTTGTTTGATTTGTTTTAAATATAATATGATATATGATACATTTCGATATGTAAACCTCAAATACCCATAACGCTCATTGAGGGAAAAAGGGAACTCACAACGCTTTGTGATTACAACGAAAGATCCACGTCGCTATTCGTGTTATGGCTATAATTTAAAATCTCTAATAGCGTCATGGCTTTTCTACATAGCCACAACTCCTCGTAACCGAATAGCATGCAGCATGACTCGAATTTTGCTATATGGTATTTCTGTGATAGACACAAAGCGTCTTGAGTGTTAAAGTTATAACAAAGTTGTAACCACGACGAGATGTGAGTTATTTTTACCACTCGTTGATTGTTAACACTCGAGCGTAGAACCAGTTCGTCCTAGGTTCGATTCTCGGTGGGCTTGTTTACCCCATTCTTCAATAGGGGATACAGGACTTCACTTTTGAGCGTTGTCGGTCGAATACATGAGCTTTTTATTTAGAAATTAATATTGAATTTATTATAAACTTTTTTTGAATTTATGCATAAATTGCATCGTAATTATATGTAAAATATGTATCGTTTTCAGCTGGAATTTTCGCAGTTGTGGGTTTGTATCAGATGTCGGTGTGGGCGCTCGGCAAGCATCGCAACTACAAGAAGGAATTCCCAGACTACCCCAAAGGACGTAAAGCTATCATACCTTTCATCCTTTAAGTCGCACTTGTACGATTACAAGCAAAAGTGCTTGGTATGATTATAAATAAATATATATATATTTCGTTAGGAACGCGTTGAAGGTTAACAAGTTTCGGTAATTATATCGATCGTCACGTTTACATAATTTAATGTTAATCCAGTAGGTGACGGTACTCTTGTACGCGCGTATTATATGTAGTTTATTTAAATGGTGAATGTTTTAGGGATCTTTTTCTTATTTTTGTGTAGTAATAAATGCTAATGAGAATGAATAATTACGCTCAATTATGTTTATTTCGTATGTTGATTGTCAGTAAAAAACTAAAATGTTGCGATATTTTTTTTATGTACATTATTATATGATGGGTTATATGAAAATAATAAATAAGGTCATATTCAAGTTTAATATAATATACAAGGATAAAAACTAGAAAACTATAGTTTAATTAACGTTCGGACCGGGGCCCTCATCTTTTTCCGGTTCATCTAAGCACCGCATTTTCCCGAGCAATCTTTCATTTTCATCCTTTAGAGCCACAATGATTTCCTCTCGTTCCTAAAATATAAGACACGTTATATATACGAAATTAATTATCATAATTGCATATTTTCCGGGAACCATATATCACGTGAACTTTAAGAAAACATTTATTACATAATGATAAAATCTCAGTTATATAAAGAGGAAATTTGTGAATAATATTTATCAGTGTGGTGCATTATCATTAGCTATCAATATAATTACACGATCAGCGTAGTAACATTGATGTGGTCATTTCAAGCGCGTTATCAATATGTGCGAATGAAAAACACTAGAACACCACGTCTCTGCTATTATCCAATACTACTGTTCAATGTTGGTTCAATATTGTTGTATGTTGTACGTTTTTAATTTCCTAGCTCTGCTTCCTTGTATACTTCAATGTTAATACGCTTTTGTTTTCCTTAATATTTAACAAAACTTGATTTTTTTTTTTTTTGAAATTTTAAAATGATTATGACTTATGACTTATCATCTTTAAGCTATACGAATTTCCACGTTCAAATTGACAAAGTTTATCGACAAAAAAAATGCGTGGATACATGCAATTTTACCTCGATTTTTTGCTTAAACTTTTCATCAAGTTTCTCTCTATCCTCCGTGACATGCTTTAGTTTAGCCCGTGCTGTAGCGGGCGGTATGTATCTTGCCGAGAGACCAAGTATGGACTCCATTTGAAAACATCTTGTGCGTGTAGATTTTAATTCCGTACGTAAGTTGTTTATTTCCGTCAGCAGGGTACAATTCTCCTGCAATATTGGAACGATGATTTATTGGTAAAACATATACGGTTCAGTTTCGGCATTTATATTATACGATATTTTTTGTGGTGCCAAAATATTTTTTAAAACGTTTCCTTAATTCAAAAGAATATGTATCGAGGAAATACTCGTAGCGGTCAATGCCGGGTCAGCTAGTTAACATTATAACTAAATTAAAATATGCGTTATACGAATAACTAACGTCCATAATTTTCCCAATGTCACTCTTAGACCCGTCAAGGGATTTCGATAATTGCATTTTAAGGGCAGCCACTTGCTTCTCGAGGTGATCTCGTTGCCGGTTGAATTCGCGTATCGCCTCATCCTCTGCTATGCGACTTCTAACAAAATCAATATCTTCCACATACTTATGGAACAGTTCCTTCAACAAAATAATTTTATTTAACAACAACGCGAAATAAATGAATGATTATTAGTAAAGAAAAAATTCTACAAATTATTATGTAGGTAATTCGCGTTACATTAATTATTAATTATATGTGATAATCCTTTAATATATTTTTCAATATAACCAAAGGGTGTCTATAATTGTTAGTCAAGAGAAAGGCGGTATAATAATATTTTCCGACATTTTACACACCGCCTTATACCAAATATATGTTGCATGATGATTATATTATTTAAACCAAGAAACATTCTAGATAATTCATATCACTACGAAACCCTTTTATTCACCCTACCGCCGCTACCGCCGTACCGCCTCTTCCTACAGTACAGGATCAGCCTTGTAGGCATCAATGGACTTAATTTTGTCTTAATAGTTTCAGCATTTACTTGCACTCAGTTTTTACCCGATGATTAAAGAGTGAAAGGGTGCCAAATATCTACTCTTCACAACCTTTTGCTTTGTCCATTTGGTTTTCCTTTTAAATTACACAATAAGCTGAAAGTTTAATTACCTTAACATTTAATTTTAATTTCATAGGATCTTGGAAATTCGCCGTCATGTTATGAAGGTCGATTTTTATTTTCTTTAATGTATTTTTCAATGTTAAGTTTCTCTCCGCTTCCGTCACAAAATCTTTCTTGGCCGACGATAATTTTTCGTTCAGCTGACTAATTTTAAGCTCTGGAATTAAATTACATGGTATGAAAAGGGCAATAATCGGAACATGCTTATATTTTACATCCAGTTTTCTAAAACGTGAATAGGAAAGCTAAGTCTGCTTGGTTCTACTAAAGTTTTAGGTGCATAAGTACCTACTGTATGGTTTTTCATTCATATCTCTTTAAATAAAAAATACTTTTCAAAATAAAGTAAAGCAGATAACAAAAATACTACTTTGATAGTGGAGAAGTCCTATCAAAATAGCGATAATAAAAGTAAATTGCCAAATAAAAATGTCTACATGATATTCAAACCTATACTACTTAAACAAACGATGGTTTATGTGCAATAATTTACAACAAAAAAATTACAACTGAAATAGTTGAGCTTGAGTTTACCACGGAAGGCCTTTTGCTTTAGTAGAGTTTCTAATGACACTTCCAACTCTAATATACGTATTTTTTTCTCTTTGATTTCACGTTCTAACGGTGCTATCTAAAGAAACGATTTACAATTATTGTTAATAAATTATTAAACAGCTGTAATTTTTTTATATGGTGACCTGATGATAGACTAGCTTATAACTGTTTTCTTACAACTTCATACCAAGATCATGTTTGACATTGAGTAATTTTAGTTCTTCATTTTCCATATCCTCAATTTGTATCTTTAATTCTCGAATAGTACGTTCTTTGGGCTCTATCTACGTATTGAAAATAATATAAATAAACGTTTCTCAATAAAGTGTAAGAATGTAAAAATATTTTACCTGATTTTTAAGCTCTGTAATTTTAAAGTTTAATACGAATTTGTACTTTTCCAGTTCTTGCTTTTTACGTTTTAGTTCGTATATCCTTTTTTCCTTATCTTGAATTGTGTTATCCCTTTCAGATATTTCTTTCTTTAGATCGGCAACATCTCTTTCCAGTGTTGATATGACTTTTTGAAATTGTTTGTGTTCGGCTTTAAAACAAATAATGAAATTTAATAAAATGTCTTTTAATTATTCATGAGACATTTAAGGTATTTCTATTTTACCTTTTAGTTGCAACACTTGATGTTTAAACTCATCAATTTCTTTGTTTGCGGAAATCAACTTTTTCTTCATAAGCCCCGTCTCACCTTTGAGCCTCACATTTGCATCTTTCTCTTCTTTAAGTTGCACTTCGTAAGCAGTTCTAATTTCTATTATTTCACGATCAGCATCTTCTTCGATGGAGGATTTTATTGTTTCATGTTCCTTTTTTTCCATATCAGCTTGTTCTTGCAACTAAACATATTATGATTAAATAAAGTTGATCAAATCAGTTAAATTGTCAGTGATGGTTTGATTTTATTTTATTAATGAATACCTCTTGAAGGATCAAATCCTTTTCCTCTAATTTTACTTGAAAAGAATGATTTAATTCACGTAAAGCTTGCCGTTTACTCTCAGCTAAGTCTTCAAGTCTTTGTTCATATTCTTTTCTCATTCTTGCCGTCTTATCTTCTAAACTCTGTAATAATATGAATATTAGATCAAAAGTATTTTTAATAATAATGCGATTATAAGTTACTCTCCTAGTTATTGCTTACCTGATATCTATCATATTCACTGATAAGTCTTATATTAAAGTCAGCTTCTAAAGCTTGCAATGTCCTTTCATGTCCAGATCGAAGCTTAGCAATATCTTGTTGTATCATACCAATTTCGTGAGTATGTTCATTCTCCATTTGCTAAAAAAAAAAAACTCGGGTTCAAAAAATTCGAATTCTCTGTTATTTCTTTAGGCATACCTGCCTATACATTCGTACCTCGTTTTTTTCTTTAAGTTCTTCAATCGCAGCGCAGTAACCTTCGTGTACTTCTTTAAGTTTTTCAGCCTGCGTTGCCTCGGCTTGACGAAGTTGATACGTATGTTCTGTTTCTAATTCACTCATACGTGTGCTCAACAACTAAAAAATAAATTTATGCATTTTAATGTTTTACACTAAAACAACACAAAAATGCAAATAATACTAACGTTAATACTATTCATCTTCTCTTGTAAATCCTTTTTACTGATAAGAATTTCCTTAGAGTAAGCAAAGTCTTTATCCAGAGCAATAGCTCTACCGTCCGCATTTGTCAATCTCCATAAACAGATAGACGAATCTTCTGCTACTGACACTAATGTCTGATCATCATACGCTAAAGCAATGCTTGTTATTTTCTTATTATGCATATGAAATTCATTGAATATAGCTTTATCCAAAAGTGGCAATTGTACTGCAGTCACGCCACCGGATCCTCCAGTGATAAATAGCATTAAGTCAGAGCGAGACAGTATTATTGTGTCAAGTCCACATCCGATGAGACTGAGATTCCTTCTTATTGTGTTGGCGCCGATTTCTTTAATTTCACCATCACTTCCTACACCATACGTAGTTTTTCCGTTGCTGAGAAAATAAAAATGTTAAATAAATATCTTATAAAATAGTATATACGGAGAATCGCAAACATCTCGGTTACCTGTTAACTGCGCAGGCACTAAATTGATTAGTTTTTAAAATAACCTCTCCAACTCGTTGTCCTGAGGACATGTTCCATTCATAAACTGCTCCTTCAGAACCACAGGACACTAAGGTTAAATCGTTTGCAGACCACGCAAGGCAAGTGATCTAGAAAATATATGATATATGTACCTGTATTGATATAGCGACAATTATTTAAAGAAATGATAACGTCATAATAAGTATATTCACTTTGCCATTGTGTCCTTTCAAATTGTATACATTTTGAAAAGAAATCGAAGAGAATACTTGAATGATCTGTCCATTCACAGCTGCAAACATATGCCCATTTGTGCTGAACTTTGCACGTTTGCAATTGCGTATTGGAAATTCTCGCATTACTTCAAAGTCGTCAATCAATACTACCATAAATCTAAGTTTATCGGAGAATCCCACTATAGCAAATAGTCCTGAAATAAAGTAAAAAAAAACACCTTTAACATTTGTACACTGAAAAATCGTAGAAAAGCAACAATCAATAAATTACCAGAAGGATGCAATGAGACACAATGGATTTCCTCCTGATAGAGTTTAATAAGCTCTACGTCATCTGTCATATAGTTCCATATTCTTATACTTTTATCCTGTTCACCAGACGTCATGAATATTGGCTTCCACGCGCACATTGAGAGGGAATTGATACTTCCGTAATGCATAGCTGGACCGAGCTCGGTAAACGCAATTTCTGGATTCTTAAAACGACAAATATCATTAACGTAGATATATGAACATTTGAGTGCGGTTGAGAAAATGTTTATTACTCATTACCTGCAGCATGTGTTGTCCAAATAATTTAACAAAATATAGTTGTATTCTGAGGGTTGTTATTAATAATGTCTCTTGATTAGGATCTATTGCTATGTGCTGAATAGCGTCGAGTGGAGACCATAAAGGATGCTCTCGGGTATGTCTGCAGAATTATAGACGTCATATTAGTTGAAAAAATCGGAATGATAAATATACTAAGAAATGAAAAGTGTTGTGCGTATGTACGAAAAAAAGGCGAAATATTTTCAGGGGCGAAAATACAGGTAAGTTTTTCAAATGGGCTTGGATGGTAAATCCAATACTATGAGATTTATCTAAAAACATCGAAACGACATCTTTAAAGAGAAATTTTAACACAGAAAATACCTCAATAGTGACTCTTACATCATAGTAATAAATATCGGATTCATGGTAATTTTGTAACTAATCGAACATACACAGATGAAGTACCTTTTAATAGCTATTTATGGGAAACATATAAGAACTCGAAAAAAAACAATAGAACTTGGGTGACGCCTTACCATTCGGCCACCCATGAAAACTTTTGTATTTTTGTATGTTTGTAACGGTTTGTACTCAAAAATCACTCTCATCGATTTTTAAAATTCTTTCACTTTTAGAAAGCTGCAACTTCACTGAGTGACATAAGCTACAATAAGTAAATGTACCACGAGCGAAGCCATGACGAACAGCTAGTGCTATATATAATACATATAATTATAATTTTTATAATCACGTACTTATAGGAATTCCTGGATATACGGAAAAGATTTCTTTTCCTCCAATGATGAGGCGTTTCCTTTTCGAACATATGCACATAACCTGGTCCACACGCATACGCAAACCCTGTAATATTTTAATGTATTACATTACACTCGAATTATTTTCCTTTCATATTACTTTGTTTGCAAACTTATTTGTTAAACTTATTTAGTTAATCTTTACATGTAGGTGTACAGGCAATAAAAAATATTCGAATATTCAATTTTTACGCTTGTATTGGTTAGGTTAGGTTAGTAACAGAACCGATACTATGATCCCGTAAATGGGATCGTTTTTCTCTCTTTCCATAAATTGAAAAATTTATCTATAACTGCACTTATAGTTCAGTTACCCAAACAACTTGAATATACCTTTAGGAAAATTAACGAAACACGTTACAGGGTGGCTGTCGGATCGAGCGGTGTCTTGGTCGCTGCTAGTCTCTTGTTTAGTAGAAACACTGGTCTTATCACCTTCATCTGCTCTGTGAATTTATCTATTCATTTACCAGTAGTATAGTTCAACTTCCAATTTGAAGAGGAAATAACTAAAACTAGTTCTAACTAAACCTACTTAATTGGTATGGTAGAAATAAGATTATATAGATATGGTAGAAACAGATTTATGAGTTTTATAACGTACTCTGTTGCTGAAATATATTTATATAGAAAGCTGAACAGTTTGTTTGTTTGTAAACACTAATCTAAGTAATGGTTTGGATTGACAATTATTTTTGTGTCGAATAGTCCATGTATCGAGAAAGGCTATAGGCTATACGTATACGTACGTGCATATACCATGTGCGACATAGGTGAAGCCGCCGGGCACAGCTAGTAAAATATAATTCAATAATTCAACGCCTTAAAACCTACGTTCAAATTTGAACATTAAAGCTTCTGGAGGGATTGAAAACTTCATAGACATATTACCCAATCTAGTAAACACAATTATTCGTTGGGTATATAGCTAACTAGCTACGTAAAAAACTACATGTACGCAAATTAACACACATGTAAGAAATGAAGTTAAAAAATAAGGTCTATAATATATTCCTTACTCGGCTTCAACCTTCTTTAGAGACATTTCCATAACATCAAATGCCTGGAAGATACAGTTTTGCCTCAATTCACCGTTTTCCACCATCATAATGACTCCGTTATCCGTTCCGAACATAATGCGATCCGGCGTCAACCACATACTACTTGTAATGTTTATCTGTAAATTACAAGCATTGTCTTAGTGCACTCAAATAGATGAGCATTATACAATATAATGCTGCTATTTCCAAGATAATACAATGCAAGCCACAGGTGTGAATTAATCTATCCATTTATGTTAACTTTTATAACAAAGGTTCAAATCAAATTAGTAATACAGTGTTAAATCTCAAACCTCCCGGACTTGTAAATCTCTGCTGTTGAATACATACAATAAAATACATATTCAAGCAACAATGTTATTTGACGAAAGATTATTTATATCCAACAGAACAATGCTATTGGTTGTTAGTAGGTATCTAGTCGGACTCACATTTTCCGCTTTACACCAACCCCACTGTCGCCATACCGTTTCAGAAACATTCATAATACGAAATGTGTAAGGTCCAGTTATAACTACAAGCGTGGCATCAGCGGGATTACATTGTACCTGTTCAAATTGATAAAAATATAAAATGAAAACACTAATAAAAAGTAATGTACGCTCCAAATGTGTTATGGTACTTACACTTTCAACAATGCCTTGGCCACTAGGATTTTGGGCTTTAGCATGGCTTTCTACTTTACCTTTATCCCAGTTATAATAATATAAATACCAATCGGGCTCTCCCGTTATAGCGACAAGGTATTTAGAATCAAATGTAAATTGGACACAAGCAAATTCCCTTGCAGTTGAATTTTCAAATGGTACGGTCAGAATCTTGCGACGTTTATACGTCGTTAAATCGTAAATTGTTATATAGGGTTTTTGTCCTTCCTCAGCTATTTCATTGAGGGCTAGCCAACGCCTAGAAATTAATCAAGATAAAATGCAAATTGTTGTTACGTTATGTATTCGAACCTTAAATACCTTAATACATTTTCTATACGATATTATCCGTGAATTACAGAAAAAACATTCTATTTACCTGTTAGGTGCTAATACGAGGGATTTGATCGGCTTATGCTTATCTTGGAGCCTAATGAATTTCTGTTTCTTCTGTAAGTGATTATGTATAACAATTACCCCACCTGCAGGGTATATTATTTCCGAGTCTGTTAAGTAATGTGCATTGTACCTAGAAGATGAACATATTGATTTTCATTTGTGAAAATACATTCAAATTATTCATTTATAAATGTGTTATCTTACTGAATGTCAGTGCGAAGTCCATAAAAAATCCTTGCGGAAATGTTTGGCGGTGTTGTAACGGCCATATCAATAAATTAAAAGATAATAAAGAATAAATAGAAAACAAGCATCACTTTAAAGATCTTTCAAGAATTATTTGTTTACGTAGTTTCCATGGTAGCTTTCAAAACTGGCAAAATTGATTCAAAAGTAGGTCAGTTATATAAGAAAGGTTTGGAACCGTCTTTAATATCAATGGAGAAGATAAATCGAGAAATTAAATATTTTTTTAATCATCATTACCGCTATAACTTATCTCAATCCTACCTAAGTACTCGTA
This sequence comes from Zerene cesonia, assembly GCF_012273895.1. Classification (NCBI taxonomy): domain Eukaryota; kingdom Metazoa; phylum Arthropoda; class Insecta; order Lepidoptera; family Pieridae; genus Zerene; species Zerene cesonia. The sequence continues at coordinate 3,128,436 of NC_052111.1, read as the reverse complement.
TTTCAGAAGAAAGTGGATCAAATATTAGGACAATAAGGATGGAATATATTTATGAAAACAAATTAATAACAATAAAAATATATTTTTTTATGTCACTGTCGGCAATGCAGCTGGTGCGACGCCTGATGGTAAGCGCTACCACCACCCATGAACATTTGGAGAGGCATAAGGTTCATTGCAGACGTTACGCCTCTACAAATGGAATAAAGAAAAGGACTGGGAAGGGTAAGGAAAAGTATATGGGCCTCCAGCTCCGCCACTCACCGAACGAAACACAGCAGAACGCTATTTCACGCCGGTCTTCTGTGGGGGTGTGGTACTACCCCGGTGCGAGCTGACCCAATTCGTGCCGAAACGTGCTGAACTACCACATACTATATATTTTTATATATCACATATTATGATATCAATAAAGTTAATGTCATTAAATTTTAATACATATTCTAGGTTGTGTGTGCATACCACGTGAAAACACCCCTATCTATCAAATGTGATCATAATTGCCAGTTTTATTTTATTGAGTCCCTTCTTAAAAATAAACAACTGAAGTTAACTAGTATTAACATTATTTAAGTTAACTATTATTCAAATACAAAAATATGAACTTCAAACAAAATGCGCATCATTTATTCCGTGTTCGCCATTTAACTCGAGTCTGTATTATGATTGGTGCTCAATGTCATCTGTAGTAGAGCATCCCATTCCATCCCATTTGCAATTTCCGAGGTAAGTCGCTGCTTCCTTTTGTAGCACACGCTCGAGTCTTCTTATTAACTAGTGTAGCTAATCTTTGCGCTTTAGTTGGAATTAAAAATTGTATAATGTAGTCGAAGTCGGTACCGTGAAAAAAAGAAAGATATTTAATATAAAGGACCTGATTGTAAACTATCGAAAATTTGAGATCCGTAACATATTGCTTACAGTTAAACGCCTTATTTTTCGGTCGACTATAACGTATCGATTTGAATGGGTTACATTGTGCACTGGGCATTGATTCATTCGTTCATTAGGCATATGATATGCTTACCTTATGTTTGGCTTATTTAGAATCTACATAAAGACAGGAGCCCCGCCTCGTCATTTCATACGCCTTGTTTAAATGAACAGGCAACATACGAATTCATTTTTCACATTTATGGAAAAGCTGGAAAAGCAGCAGACTCGTGGTTTCGCTGACGTAATTCTAAGAAATGAGATGTCACTCTCTAGCCTCCTATCACCAAGCAAAAAAAAAACATGACATAAAATCGCTTCGCTGCGCTGTGAAAGAAAAACAAACAAACTTTACTTTCGCACTTATAATGCAAGTAAGGATAGGTACATAGAAGCATAACTATATTTATTTGTAGAATAAGTTTGTTTAAATACATTTTTATTTTTTAGGCAGTTCATCTCGGCTCAATCATTGAAGACATGTGAAAGGATTTTACTATCAAGTAACTCTGAGGCAAATGAAGAAGCAAATAAAATTTCATTGGAAATGTTTTGCTGTCTTTAGAATAATTAGGGGCATAGCAATTAGTAATGCAGACCGTAATCGATGAATAATTTGTAGACCCGAGAATGTAGACTTTGGCACTGGTGCCCTAGTTTCACTTATTACTTTTAATCGCACCTTTCTAAACAATGTCGACTTTCATATTACATTTTGAATCAGTTGCAACATGGGAAAAAAAGATCTTCACACTAACTTAACTGTATTCACACAATTACCTGAAGAAAACTACTATAATAAGTTAAGTTTGTATTAAGTAGTTACTCGTCAATAGTAGCAAAGTAAGCTAAAATATAGCTCGCTTAAATTCATTTATGTATTTTGGTTGTAGAGACCAACATAGTCTAAAAATATTTATTTGTCAACGTTCTTTGATTGTTACTTGGTAAGTGGCTACATAGTATCAGTGCTTTACGTAAGTAGGTACTCAGACATCAATTTATAATGATTCTATTTCTATATACATATAGCAACGTAGGGCATGTATTGATAACATTAATTAACCCGCTGACCCAGTCAATGAATTTGCGATATGAAACGCAATTAATAGCGCTATGCAACAACTCCTGAGCTGCGTTCAACATACAGTCACTTACAGTACACATTGCCCTGACACTTCGGCCTCTTGTGTAGACCTCAAATAAATTGTCGCCTTGTTACATTGACTGTCGCAGGTCACTAGCCTGTATAGTGTATATTCATTTCGTTTCTTGAATAATATAATAGCCAATACGCATATTCTCATATTAGGTACGTATTATTCCATTGCAATAAGAATGTTTCGTTTATTGTATTATGAGTGCATAGCAGATGACAGAACAATGACTTTAACAGAGTTAATTGAATGAACAAAAACAAAGGATGACTAAGACGTTTTGTTAACTGGCCTCACTATAAAAATATATTTGTACGTTCACTTTCACATGAACTCTTGAATCTCTTGATATTTTTGAACATCAAAATGCTCTTGAAAAAAAAGCATGTAAAATATTTCCAAAATTACAATTTATCTTTACTCGTAACTCGTGACGCTCTATACAAACATTTGTAATAAAGATAATTTTTACGGCGCGATTGGTTGTTTAAAATAGAGTCTGCCATCACATACCAACCCATGACACAATCACAGACTTTGTAAGAAAATCGATCCTCGATATGTCGTCATGTGCCGCGCATATAAAATATTTCGAATTAAAGAACGTACAATGGAAGTTTAAAAATAAATTTGAAACAATTGTGTTATTTCTTGTGTAGTGTACCCAGTTTGAAGCAAAATTAATATTTTGTATCTATATTTTAAATGGATATAAAAGCTAGATTAAATCCTGAATTACATTTTCACGTTAGCTCATGGTATCGATATTTTCTGAAGTTAAAGTCTTACGTAACTTGAGGACTTAGTTTGTATAATTATTCCACCTTTAGCTCGCTCGACCTTTGGCTTTTGGAAGGTGACGTTTGTTTCTTAGGTAGGTAGGTGTTTGTGTCTACTTACCTACTAGCCGCAAATAGCTGACGTCATCAAAATCGTGAATTAACAACATCGGTGGCTAACTGCAAACATACCTACATAGTGTCTGTTTACACAATACCTGCCGTCTAACCTAATTTCTCCTCAGTTTTGTGGTTTGTTAACGCGTACATAATAAAAAATTAATAGCAAAGCAATAAGAAATCGTGTTCTTAATAGCTTTGTGCAGTTATATTTATAACAAGTAATTAATTATATTATAGTCATTTCTGTTGAACGCTAAATCGATTACATTAATGAATAGTTTTTTTAACAACTAGTATTTGTGCATGCTGCATTGATAGGCAATTGCATGGTGTGTTGAGATATGATAACGGTGCGATAAATGCCGCGGCCCGCGGAGGAGAACCGCGACCACAAGCCTCGATGTTGCATCGTTGACAGTGCTGAGTGCCCGCTAGCGATTGCTACCAGTGCGCCTCCAACCGCGACGTAGGTGCCACGACGTCGTACATCGATCTTATTTTGTACCGCGAAAACAAACTCACGCAATTATCTTGCAGCGATAACACGATAGAACGCGCTATCAGTTCGTGATATCTAGCCAGTGCGATAAGCGATAAAAGGCAAAGTGGTCGACGCCTGTTCTGTGTTTCCTATTATGTAAAAGTTTATAGTGACTTAAAGAAAATATGACTACTATGGCGGCACCGAAAAAGACGATCTCCGTTTACGACTACCCCGAGCATTTGAATCCGTTCAGAGAAGAAGATAATCATAATAAGATTAGGTTCTGGACGATCGGCCGCAAGAGCAGATCTAACAGTATCAGCTTTACCGGGATTAAGGAATTAAAAAATTCGTGGTAAGTGTGGAAGACATCTAATTTACAAATATATAACAACGACAAATTAGTTGTAGAAAATTAAACCGTGTTCTTACTGCTTTAGGTCCGTGACGTAATGAAAATGATATCTTAAATCAATATTTAAGTAATCCAATATTCATAGTGGCACGAACGAGAGTATTCTGTTGGGGAAAACTTGCGGTTACCAGCTCTACATGAGTGTAGAGTGCAACTAGTAACCGCAACAAGAATTAGTGTAGCCTTTCGATATATTTCATTATTAGTTGGTTTTTGTGTAGCGACATAAACATATTATTCTTGCATTATAAATTATAATGTTTGCGTACGGATTCATATCCGGTTATTAATAACTGCAGTCAGTGCGTCACCTAGCTTTATTAAAGTTTGATGTTCAGCCTTGAACATTAACTAATTTAAGATGCAGTTAAACTTTATTTCAGTATGTTTACATTTTATAGCGTTTTTATGTACAGTCCTGTTCAAGATATGTGTAAAACACAATTGTCGAATTATCTCTCATTAACATAGAAATAACTGTAATCTTTGAAACGATGACACGTGAAAGGTACTTTGCACGTGTTCTTTATAATACATGCATAGTATTTTATTCTTCCTTCTTATGGCATATATAAAGTTAATACTGCTTTACTCGTTCAATGAAACTAACAATATCAGACTAAATCTCATTGTAAGAAGCATAGGCATCGTACAAACGAATCGTTTTACTCTAAATTACGGTATTATCTTTGAAAATACGGTGGCGTAATTGTAGTACCTAACCTATATACTAATACTAAATATTTGTATTCAAGTGTTTCTGTTATTATACTTAGTATAATTGAGTTCGATGTCATACTGTGGGAAGATTTATTCTACGCTATGATTCATTGTAGAGTGATGAAGCGATAGTGTCATACTTATTTAAATAAATATACACTGTCGATAAACAATCACATGCACCCAAAAAGCATATTATTGTTTATATACCCATTCTTAGTTCTTTTTATAAAGAAGTCATTGATAGGTATATTTATTATTATGACAGCAGCAGCAATAGGACAACAGTATGGTCAGTATCTTGGCGGGAAAGTACCTGCCGGAGAACTGAAAATTGTAAAGTGCAAAGTTACATATTATAAAATGCAACAAGGCTCTCCTGATTCTTATTTTTTACCCTAAAAGTTTGTTAACTTTTAGCGCAGTGGAAACTATTCGCATTCTTTTTAATTATGTTCCATCACGTAGGTGCGCTACACAACAGACATACACGAATTAGCCTACAGATTTCTGCTGTACTGTTTCTATTTGTTTTTATTTGAACGTATATTACATTTGCAGGAATCAAATAAAATTCAAAAAGGTAACCTGCTACATTTAGTCTCATGTCTTGATCGAGAATCAAAATAAACCAAACGATTTATGGTTATTATATTTATTCATTCTGATTATATTATCGAACAGACGGCTGTCAGCAAGAAGGGGTGTATTATAAAATTATTGTCTTATTATAATACAGTACTTTCATACGTAGGTATGTAGTAACTTAAATACTCAAAGGAATACTTATTATATATAATATATAATACTTAGAAGCACATTTTATACATTTACATTAGTATTTCCGCTGCCAACGATATCTAGGAATGTTTAGGTTTGGTATTAAAATTCATGCATGTCTTGAATAATATGTGTGTTCAGACAAGTATTTATAGTGTTGATGTCATTTTATTACACTCTGTAAACAGAGGAGTACCGAGATATCTTATTTGTACTTTATACATATATGTTCAATTTATTGGAAGGAAGTTTTGTCGCTCTTTAAATTTACCTTCAATGCGCTTGCTTTTATTGGTGCAGCTAACTTCTCGAATCTATGCCATATTAATATGGTTAATATAAAATTGGTTGTAAACGTTATAAATTATACTTCAATTTATGTTTTGTTGTGTAAAGAATGTGCTTTTTTATTTATAAATAAGATTATCTCTTCTCAAAATCTCATTGCAGAAAAACCAACAGAGGTTAGTGACATTAAAGTAATCAGATATCTAGATTCTAGACACTATGGCCGTTGGCTCTTGGCCATACTTCTAGCTATAATATCATATATTAAAGTATATAACGTCATGCAGATATCTATTTGTTTATTGCCATAAATTTTTATTTTTATTCGGAAATTATGTGTTTAAGATGAAGATCAAATGTATGGTATTTATATTCAATTGAAGAAGTAATCAAGCAACGACTGGATGTTTAATAATTTAAATTATTCTGACGGAACATTGTTTTGTTCCAAGTATTATATTCGTTTCAGGGTAATGACCTTTTCACCTTTATTTTGACCGTAAAAACACAAAGGTATTCGCTTATACTTAGAATCAAAAACTTATGAAGTCATAATTTATAATAATTATTGATTGTAATATCTTTACCAATATAATTGCCGCCCTTGTCAGTATTATTTACAATTGCAACCTTCACATTGATTTAGTTAGGTATTTTATTACTTCAATTAACTGTCATTTATGAACTCCAACCGCCGTTACTTGATATACCATAAACGTTTCTAGTAAATATATAGCATTTTTAATTGGTACAATTCAAATTCATTAGCTCATTTGAATGCAATATATCTAAATGAAACTAGGCTCGCAGCTGTAAATATTAACTAGGTAGATATTGTATACGTGAAGATATAACGAAAGAAAGAAAGAAAATTGGTTTATTTCCAAATATACACAGAAAAAAGTATTAAAATACGCAATGAAAAGTCAAACGAAATATAACAAATGTTAAGGGTTAAAACTTAATCGAAATAATATACCAAATGTTTAACGTACAAACTACTTTATTAGAATTTAAAATTATTTAATTAGTCAGGCAATTTATTGTTTGTTATGAAAATCAAATTAGCCCTAACATTGAGATGGTATTCTACACAAATTATTTTATTTCCATTTATTACATGCCAATAACACTATGCTTCATAGCCAACACCCATTGACTTAAACGATTACGTTTGGGAATGGTGCCACATTTAGACCCTTTCGGGCAGACTCTGACCCTTTTCTGGTGATTCAACCCGTTTTTCTGGCTTAATTGGGACATTTAGCAATCTTATTGATTAGTGAAAATTTAAACTACCCGCACATTTACTTGCTCAATATTTTGTTCATGTTTTGAAATCGATAATAGGAGTATTTTGTATAACAGCTTTACCAACTTATAAGACAAGGCCAGAATCTGAAAACAATGGCTGTTCAAGTGTGTCAATTGATGCATAAATTTCATATATCTAAATAGCCAAAGCTAATGCACACAAAGAACATGTTTTATTTTAACGGGCACAGAAATTATAAAACTATATTGGTACGACTATATTATATTCATACAAACAATGAGGATAAAACGTAATAAGTATTTATGCTCTTTTTAAATAGGTAGGTACCTGGTTACCTACACAGAAGTACTCATATGTACAACAAAAGATGTAATTTAATGTATCCTAAATATTAATAAAGGTACCTATTATAAACACATTCAACTCATCGTAACTAATGTTATAAATAGGGAATATATGATAATTTTACTATTAGATAGCAACACCTCCACCATCTTTTCATAGTAACATAAACTATACGAAATAAACAAGATTATACAGTTTTCAAAATAAAAGCCTTAGCATTGATTCACGTTATATAAAGTCTAAAGACTCACATTTATTTAGATTAATATAATAGGTTAATTAATGTTACGTCCACGCAACCATACAACAGAGAAACCTTCTTTGAGGGCTATTTACAGTATAAAGATTTAACTCCTAGAGGTATATTAGTTACGTATAAAACAATGTAGATAAATAATTAAATAGCTGTATGGCATCTAATCTGTGTATCTGACTGCATGATGAAGTTTACAGTATGAATCATTGAAAATACTTCACCTGTACAGAAATGTGGGTCATTGTATGGTTAGTGCTGCTTCAGGCATTAATTATCACTAGATCCGAAGGTCCTAACCTCGTGAGATGAATTCTCTAGGATATGTTTCTTTGTAATGAAACATTATTATTTATTATTAGTTCAAGTGTGCGAACTAACTAACTACACTCGCGTCTAAATATTTTGCCTCGTGGAATGTTAAACATTGCCTGCATCAAATCTAAAATCTGATTATTTCACCCTATAACAACAGCATTTCGTCAATCCTGACAAAACTACAGTGAAGTTAAGATATGAAATTTAGTTTCTTTTTCTTGGTGCATGTATTTTTATGTATGTATATTTTTTGCGTTAGTATCCTCAATAGTCCCTATTTTATCTTTTATCTAATTAATACACTAACATAACTAATTAGAATTACCTACCAAGTTAATTTTATTATTTCTTCGTCATTAATGCTCATTAATAATTTAATATCTAATTAAAAAATTATAGTCATCGACTTTGGTTTCGAAGAAATACCAACTTTATAATTGTAGGTACATTACGTTCGTTAGTACGTCCCCTAAAATCATAGTCAATCTGATTGAATAGATACTTATATTTATAATTAATTCGTAATGTCTGACGGTATAAGGTACATACAATTCTTATCTCGTTTAATGTTATCTTTGAATTGCTACTATCTACCAGTCTATGGATTTGCACGCTTGCCTCTCAAAAACGTTAGTCATACGAAACGTATGTTTATCTACCGGTAAAATAATACTATTTATACATATCTAAAAACTTTAAAGCAATGCTTATTATATCCCTATTTCATACAACGCATACATAAGCGGTAATTAAAAAAGTGCATTTAATTACTGTTATCATAAATGTTTTGATTGCAAGTTGGTTTGAAGGGTATAGCGATTCACATAATCTAACCGAGAGGTCAAACTCAGTTTATCAACCAACCTTGTGAGATTTATACTTGGTCACTTTAAGACAAAAAAGTAATAATTATACACATTATATAATAAGTTGTTTGGATGTTTCTCTTCAGACTGCTTTTGCTTCGGCCTTCTAGAAGTTCTACTCAATTCCCATTGGTTTAATGGCAAATACGTGTGGAAGATAGATTGTGACTGTTTATACGATTGTTTCAGCTTAATGGCATTAGTCACAAAGCAAGTTATATCTAGAATCCATCTGAATTTGTTTACAGACTCGCAAATAGGTCATCAAATCCAATGTCAAATGCATGTTTACACTTGCGATAACTATGCCATTAAGTGAAACAATATGTAGAACACATGTTATTATGAAAAGTTTACACGTGACGATATTTTCTTGATGAAATGCACACACTCACCTAGTATTCTTCACGCAGTCTACCAATCATTATAGAACCATCTGTTTTCTCATTGCAAATGACGATCTTTAAATTTTAATTGATGTACCTACAAGTGATGCGACCAAAGCCAAATCCAGTCAAAATTATTTTTGATCGCAAAAATCTGTGAAAGTGTTTTTTTTTTATATATAGCGTCCAACTACTCGCCCGCGTAGTTAAAGAGAATTCTCTTCCTTTTGCGACATGAAATAAAGTAAAACAAACACATTTTCACATTTATAACATATGTAAGAAACAAATGTGATAAATTAATAAAACAAATGTGATAATTAGTTCCTTACAAATGTTATAAATGTGAAGTTCTATTTTTCTATCTAGTTCCTGATTTTCCACGTGATAATGACTAAGTCTAGATTTCTTATCCAAGGGTGTATAAAAGCAATCTGATAAATTTAGGACTCACTCACGTGAGTGCCAAATATACATGATTACAGGATTGCCTGTTAACTTACTTAAAGTAATAAATATGAAAACTTATACAACTTGGCCTCGGAGCTAGTCCGACAATGATAAATGAACCTGATAACTATTTATTTATATTTAAAAGAAATTTATAAGAATTCTGAGTAAAACACGTCCTTTGTTTCAAGCATTGCATGCATTCATACACGCAATAAAATTTCGTCACGGACACAGTAAGAACACAAAATTGTATTGCAATCCAATTCATAGATATTTTAACTTTTTATTGTTAATCAAAACCTACGTTAGTCTTGTCATTTAAATTACGAAATTGACAAATAATTTTGAGTACCTCATTGTAATGAATATGAACGAAAAAATGGTAAATGAATTTGCAATACCATACTACAATATAACTTGGCAACATAATTGTGGTACTCCTCTATTCTCTGCTGCTCAAATGCTGTAAATCATCCAAGATGGGTCTACCAGAGTCAGTTCATCTTGGTCACGGCACAATTGTGCGCGCTCAAGTGGATCGAGTGCACTAAACTTCCATTACTTTTGTCAAGTGTTACGCCTACAGACATCCGCGTACCGACCTGTGGGATTTTCTTTCTTAACAATGAAGAATGGACAAGCCAATAAAAGAGTAATTGCTTTTGAAGCACATCATATAGTTACCTAATATGTCTCGTCTTTAATAAAGCACGATCTTGAACGTGAATAATACCTGTATAGTATATAAAGTATGTTCTATATGTAAATACCTAATATAAGAAGTACCTAAGCCGTTATTTTTAAGAGAAAAACATAAATGTACTTTGCAGAGGCACCTTATTTATAATTTTTGTATTATTTTGTACAAAACTGAATATATTGGAATAATCGATTCCTACAATTTTATGCAACAGTGATTTAACGGTGGATATCTCATCTCATTTGCTATCCGTTTGCAACAGAAAAATAAATAATTCAAATCGATACATACTTACCGAAGTTATCCGCGAACATACGTAAATAAGCATAACAGATCGAATTAACCTCCTGCTTTCTAGAAGTTGTTAAAATAGTTATAGAATTAGATGTAATCTTAAATATCGGTAAATTTTGGTTTATTTTATTCTTAACTCTACAGTAGGTAGCTACTTACGTTAAATTTGATCATGACGTTTTGTAATTAATTTAAAAGGTCACTTTGAATAAGATTATCCGTATAAATTTCAGGTCCTTGCGGTCATTTATGAAAAAGGGGAAAAAAGGTGAACAAGTACAAACATCAGTCACACAGAACCCGAAGACCAATAACCACATAAATGGCGATAGCAGTCCGATTGTGTTCAGGCGAGCTATGCAATGTAAGATTATATACACATAACATTTCTTAATAATTCATTCAATAGTATAATGTTTAAGTTTGACGTCGATTCTATTTTTAGAATATCTCATTTCTGATATAATGTATATTTCCCATCGTTTTATATGTTTTATAATAATAATTTTAATGGACGGGGTAACATTCTTATAATCAAACTGTCCAAATAAGCGTACCCTAAGTATCCTTTTAAACGTAATGTTCCGGGCCAAGCCCACTGACCCATATTATATTTGTGGTGTTATCAGACTCGTCGATGTCCAGAAGCACAGTCGGCTCACCGGAACGAACGGACCGCTACGTGTATGGTGGGTCCGTCACGCCCTTGCCTCGGTCGAGATTTCAAGAGCGTTTGCGTAGCTCACAACAAGACATTAATAATTCACCTAGGTAAATTTATTCAACTACCTATTTGTGCAATACCAATGATCTGACTACATGGCAAGAAATATAATTGCTATTGAGTATGTGTTTAAAATAAGAATCATTCCATCTCAAAGAATTTGATATCTATGCTCATTACCAAAGAATACGTGATAATGCCCCACATACCTTTTGTGATGTAATTGCAAATATGTAAACGAATTAATATTGATTTTTCATTGTATTAGGTACTCTTTCAATATCAATCTATATAAGGCAATAATAAAGCAATAAAAAGCGGACAATAATAATCATAATATTACAATTATACAAAAATTCCAGTGCTACACCTCGCATGGCACGTAGTGATATAATGGGATCAAGATTAAGTGTAGCCAGCACAAATCCTTTCGATGAGCCGCCAATCCCACCCGTACGAGCGTCGCGACGAAAAAAGAACCGAGCTCCAGCACCACCATCGGCAAATTCCAGTACAGTTACAAACGAATCGGTAATTGTTTTACGATAATCACTTTAAAACTCTCATAGCTTTCTGTTCTATATAAAAGGTTTGAATAACATCCTACTGCTGAACCGATTACAATGAAATTTGGTACGTAGACAGCTGGACAACTGGAATAACATATAGGTAACTTTTTATCCCGATATTCCTACGGGATACGGACTTACGCGGGTGAAACCGCGGGGCGCAGCTAGTAAATTATATACCAAAAGTTGTTTGGCATCGGATGTTTACTATTTGTATACTAATATAAATGACTGATAAGTATAACGAAGTGTAGGTAAACTACTAATCAATAAATATTTAACGTCGATTGATAATGTTTTTTAATATGATTAAAATGTTTGTTTTTTTTTTCTTTTGAAACAGGTTAACACTAGCGTGGATTCTGAACTTCGAAACACCGAAATTACAAATAAGACAATAGACCATGATGATGATATTGATGAATTAAACCTTAAAATAGAATTGCGAATAGTTGAGGATGAAGAGAAGAAAACAAGGAATGATGAGACGGTTTCTGCAGTTGACAATAATTCAAACGAAAAAATAAAAACCGAAAGATTAGATGAGACTATAAATCCTGAAATTAAAATTAACGAAGAGGAAAAGGAAGGTGACGTAAATTACTCTAGAGCGGAATCACAGAAATTAAGTAATGCAGAATCCGAAGACGATATCTTGAACAAAGTATCGTTCTCTAAAGTCAATATATCCAAGTATCGAAGAAATTCTAGCGTTAATGACGACGATATTAGACTACGACGTGGAAATTTAGAGGACTTTAGCCTTTCAAATAAAAGGTGCAAGAGCTTAACTAATACAGTAGATGGAAATTATATTGTTTATGATATAAATTTAAATGATAGTAAAAACATTGATGTGAACAGTAACGAAGAACCACAAAAAGTTATATGTAAACTGTATGAAGAAAGAAAACAAAGCATTGATAATTCTGCGTCAAGCACGGAAAAGGAATTCCTGGAGATAGACAAAGCTACAAGAGAACTGGAAAGAGAAATAAGTAAATTAAATTCTGCACTTCACGAAGACGACTTGTCGCTAGGTGAGGGCAGGCTTTCTGTTTCTGATATAAAACGCAAATTTGATAGAAGTGACATGTCATCACCCAATCCTATACCAAAGCCTAGACGCAGTCATTACGGTGGATCCAGTTCACCGATCAATAACAATTCAGAAACTTAATCTGAGACCTATTAAAATTTATTATAATTGAATGTGGATAATATATTTTTATTTTACTAGTTGTTGGATCTCAGGTGTCAGATGAAGTAAATTTAATCAGATAGTAATTTTATTTTAAAATTTCTTATAAATTGTCCCTCAGGTATCAAAATGTTGTAATTTCCCTGGAATAAATAGTGCGGTGCTTAAACGATACCATAAAGAAGCTAGTAAAATATAAAAACTTAGTATGCTTAGATCCAAATTATCGTTCCAAATATAATTATACTCAAGTCCAACCCGTAATGTTATACGTAATGCAGACAAATTTAAATATAATTAGAACAAAAGAATCCTGCGAATACTTTTGTTTTAGAAATAATGTTTACTACCAATTATTTTCCTTTTTTAGATGTTTTACGAAATAACTTCTGTCTACTACCTATAGGTATTTAATTCATAAGTAGTAGAAATATTGCTATTGCTATATATTATATATTTTACTAGGTATATTAAGTTATTATATAAAGTAAACATCTAAAATACGGAATTATTTTTTCAAACATCTAGTCTCTAATATAAGAGAAATTAAAATTGTTATCCATCAGTGACTAGAATTCAATGTGTAATTTGGCTAGCATTAAAAAATATGACTAAATTGTACAACTTAAAAATTTTACCTTAATGTATTATTCATAATTTGCTATTTTATAAACCTGGTTTTTTAAACATCAAGTTGGAGCTTAAGTAAAAAGTTCAAATCACATAACTACTAATAATAGTATATTGTACATTTGGATTTGTGTGTACATAGGTATATGTATCATACAATTAGTCGGTGTTATATAAAATAACATTAATTTACTTCGCCATTAGTTATAAATAAAAGTCATGTTAATATCATTATATCATACAAGGGACAAAAGTAGTAGTATTGTGATAACGTTTTATATATATTAATATCGTTATAATATTATATTTATTTAATATGCTCTGTTTATTATATAATTGCATAATAATTTTTATGAAGCGACCCTAAGCCTAGTTCAAAAGCCTTCTACTTTCGTAGTAACGGAACATAAAAATGACGTTATTTGCATTTCTAATCACCAACTCTTCCGTAAAATATGTAACAATAGTCAAAAGTAAAATATAAGATCAAAGAATTTAATACGTTTATTAGTCTTGGCACATAATTCGTAACGGTATCCAAAATAACATATAGCGCTTATATATTATTATCGCCTTAATCATTCCTGCCATTTCGATTATGAAATTATCTAATTTGGGAATCCTTCTTTCCAAATTATGTCACATTAGAATATTTGTTTGTTATTGTTTAATAAAGAGTATATAAATAATACCAAAGCATTTATTGCTATGTTAGTGGCATTATAGGACTAGTTAAAATATTTATTTTAATTAATTAATCAATAAATGCATGATAAATCATAACAAACGGCACAACGATTGTGTGATATATAAAAGATTGCTATTTATATTCTTGGGTTTTATATCATACACTGTTAATAAATATATTTCAGTTAAAAAGTGTTTTTCATTTCTCGAAATGTGTCATCGTAACTGGAAAAAACAACACAAATAATATAAAAGTATGTATTTAATATGGATATATGTATATAAATAATTTGTCCTATAATTATAGGTCTATAAGTTATTTATCCGGGCCTTTTTGTACTTTATAAACCTGGGTAGATTTGAACTCGCAGTGGACACCAGCACCTTGTATTCTTTTGGAAGTTTTCTTTGTTGCCGTGCCTGAAATTAAATGTTAATAACAATAATGTGACATTGAAAAAGAAAGTTTTGTTGTTATCGTTCAAAACTAGTTGATAACAGATCAATCCTTTTTTTCGTACAGTATCGTACATTTGCCGAAATTGTTACTCCTACTACTAGGCGATTGTGATTATATAATTCCGTATTTTTAGTAAATCGAATTTCGAAACGTATATCATAATCACAGCACTTACTTTATTTTTAAGTATTGGTGCTAAACTGGCCAGTTTTTCAACAAGTTTGACGTTTGCTGCTATACTATCCGTTTCGTCTTCAGAATATAAGTCAACCAGTGTATCTATAGCTTCTGCAAGTACCCATACTTCATTTTCTTTATGGGCCTGCTCCAAAATGAACTCCGTAATCGTGCATATAACCGTTGTGGTTGTATCATTTAAATTATTTATTAACAACAATGCTAATGTGCCAATCATCCGAATCAGGTTGGATCTTATCTCTGGTACTTGACAATCTTTTATTCCTGTAAGCATAATCTGAAAAGGAGAGATAACAGTAATTCTACACTAGTGTGAAAATAAATTCAACTAATATTATAAACGAAAGTTTGTAAGAATATATGGATGTTTGTAATTCACGCAAAACCCATAGAATGGATTTTTATGAATCTTAGCAGTGATGTATATGCAAGCAGATCCGTATTTTTTTTTTATTAACTACTCGAAACATTTTAAATTTTATCTCGCATTATAGAAGAAATAAAAAAAGTATACAAAATAATAAAATTCTTCAAAATACTTTAACTTTTACCTCAATATCTGACAATGCTAAATCGCTGAATAGAGAACTCTCAGCTGCATTATTTTCCCGTAATTTAATTTTATCTAAAGCAGCTCTCATGACTGCTGTTGCAGACTCCAAAAGATTAACATTGTCGGAATTTTGCTTAAATACTAGCTTTCCAGCATCCACCCAGATCTTATACACTCCATTGACACCTCCAAGTTTATTTATTGGTAAAGTTGATAGCATATTATTTATACATAATAGTGCACGTGTTTGTAGATTATAAAGCCTGTAAACAATATCATTACAATTAATTTGCTGCCTTGAGCCATCACTGACGTTTCAATCTCGCGGCTCAAAAATCTTCTGAGGAAAGGAAAATCCTGCTCAGGCGTGTATTGAGCAGTTTTCGCATTTGCGATAGAACAGACTATAAATATTACTGCTCCGAAATAATGTGTTTATTTCAAATTATACTTCTGAACAATGCCAATTCATTAAAAATATTAATTTATAAAAGATAGACAAATGACATTGTCATACGCATACGGGGAGCTCGACTGGACTGGATCAAATTCGATATGGGCCCTAGCTAATAGTAAGAAATCAAATATTCCGATTTTTGGTGTCAACAAAACAGTCAAACTACTGTCACTTTTACCTTAGTATCGGGAACTCATTACACACATCACACTTCCGAACTAATATCTGCAGTACTTGGAGATACATTATATGTGGAATTTTCCACATTAGACAAAATATTGCCATTCTGATATTGTCTAACATTACACTAATACATTTTATATTCAAAAAATGATAAAATAAGAAAGATGAGAAATTGGCTACTTACTTTTTAGGAACAAGTTGTGACTCTTCATACTCCTTCAAAATCATCATAACATTCTCAGCGGGCAGCTGTGTGCGAGACCAAACTTTATCAAATATATCTAAGGATATCATAGCTTCCATTACTTCTGGAGGTAATTTGTCTTCTGCATGGACAACGCCTTCACCATTAGTACACATCTCATCTTCTGCTGTTTCTTCACTTTCTGATGATTCCATTTCATCTATATCATCATCATCATCTAAAAAATATGTGATAATGTTACTACTTGCATGATAGGCCCTAATCACTGCTTTCAAAGTGATTAACAGTTATTATAAATCCTTAATATTGAAAAGCAAATTTCAAAACAATATAACAAATTGAGATGTCTTTTATTTGTCTTGAAATATTTATTATCTGTGTACTTTGCACTTACCATCACATGAGCAGATGTTAGCTATAATCTCTATGGCACTTTGTTGTCCATCAAGCAAGTACAAAACAGCTTTTATTTGTTCCTGTAATATTTGAGCGTTTTTTCCTTTAGGTGCATCAAATTTCCCTGAACTATTCTTTAAAGGGACAGAACTAGAGAGTTGGTGACATGCTGTTCTGTGGTCAAGTGACAATGTTGTAGCTAATAGTTGCATTATTGGATTTATCACATCAACTGGTAAAGATGAAATATTGCCTCTACATGTATTAATAACAATTCCCGCTGCCAGAGTTTTTATCAAAAGTATAGGAGGTTCATTACTGTCCAAAATTAATAAGTGTTTCAATTGATTCTCCGAGGATGTCTTGATTTTTGTAATTGCAATAGAATTATCTTCAACAACAACAAAAAGGCATTGCATCACAGCTATGACAATGTCATTTCCAAATGTGTGCAAGTCCAAATATCTTGGAAATATGTCTAATATTCTTGATTCACTCAAATATTTCACTGCCAAGTCTGTAAAATATTAGAGGAGTAGGTACCATGAAAAAGTTATACATATTCTGATAATATTGTCTATGATTTTTCCTTTTTACCTGAACTTTCACATAAATTGAGTAAAAGGTTAACACATTGGATAAGAGTATCAATGTCTTCATCTTTTGTTTTTGAGCCAGCATCGGGAACCCATGTTTCTGTAAACTAATACATGAATATATGTTTTTTTTTTGCTACATAAATTATTTGGACTCTGTATGTCCATAAAAATTTGAGTCAGATATATTGAAGCATTATTTTATAAAGTAAAAGGTTATCCATTTAAACACAAAAATAAACCTGCTACATATATTCAAATGAGTATTGGTGAATTTTTTATTATAACAGTGAATACAATATTACCTGGTGAAAATAACATATCAATGGTGTCATAACATCTTGTTCCATTAAAATCTCACACACATCAAGTTTTAATACAGATAAATTCCTAAGAGAACCAGCTGCTGCATTTCTTACTGAACTAGCAGGATCTAAGAGGAGAGGAGCGATTATTTTTATTAGTCCCCTTTCAATGACTTGTGCTATATTCTCTTCACTTTCTATTAACATAGCAAACGTCTGCAGTCCACAATATTTTTCTTCTACATTAACGGCCTGGAATTATCCATTTTTTAGTGAAATTATAAGGAAAACACCCGAATTTCAAGGCAAAGTAAACTAACCTGTAATTGATCAATTATTGTTTGAATTGCATTTTCCTTAGAGTCAATTTGTAATTCCTCTTCAAACGTTTCAATTGATTCTGGAGATTGGCTCTTATTTGGCTTACGTTTCCTTATTTTACCCATATTTAAAAATACAATTCACAATAACCTATAAACTACACGTTTCAAACTTCAAAACACGATACTCGAGCACGGGGAATCAAATACAATTCACAAATCACAATTATGTCAGTTGTCAGTTGTCACTGACTGTCAAAGTCATTAAACATTTAACTTATTTTTACTTATAGCAAGAATATGTTTTATAGCCAGTGATGTTTAACTCTGTAGATACTTAACCCATGACTTTATCACAGAGAACGCAGAAAATTAAAATTACCTTTATTGTCATTTTTCATTTAAGTGTTAAACTGAGTAAACATGGAAAATATTTGTTTCCGCTGCCTCTTCTAGGTACGTAATTTTTCTACCTGTACATACCTAATTGATATTCAATAGTCAGTCATTCTATGTTTTATTTCTAGCATTTCATTGGCTACAGTTTCACACAACCGTCGACATCTAGTGGTCTTATCCACCTGTTCTTTTACAAAATCCCATCCCATCACTTTATGTATTTAATAAGAATTATATAATAATAAAAATGTATATCTAATTTTATCGTTTATAGTATATTTTTTTTATCGTTTATTAAAACTCTTCCCATATGCTCCGCATGACCCGCACCCGCTCTCGTTATGAAACGCACTTACGAACTTATTCTATGCTAAAAAGAGCAAATTTCCTTATCCTCACCCATCCGAGTCCATTTACTCTTTCCAGTTGTCAATCGTTTCCTTATCTTTCAAAAGCGGATAGCGCATTTGTAAACATACTACCCTTACATATGTTCATGGGTGGTAGTGATCACTTATCATCAGGACCACCAGATCAATTGTTCGCTAAGAAACACGAAATTTTGTAAATTTATTTAACTATAGAAGCGGAGTTCTATTACAACTACTCCAACTTTCCGAGGTGTACCTCTAGAACTAACCGACTGTCTGGAGTTGCTTGATGTCACCTTATCGTCTTCACTCAACATCGGACAGTTTATTGAAGGTTCATGTTTTCGCGTGTGGAGTATTGC
>NC_052111.1:3072278-3108250 GCF_012273895.1 Zerene cesonia | reverse complement strand
TCTTCCTAAGTCGAGTCTCGTCTCTTGAGTCTTGAGCACCGTCGTAAGGTGGCATGTCTTTCGGTGTTCTACAGGTTACGTTTCGGTGAGTGTGCACTAGAGTTGCATACAGCTTAATCCCTTCATCCCCATTCCTCAATCGTACTTCGAGGCGTACCGAAGGATTCCATCCTTTTATTGTCGATATCCCACCTATTAGAACTCGTCGCTTCGAGTCTTCCTTTATCATCAATACAGCTTAGGAATGGAATTCCCTCCCTGCCACTATTTTCCCTAAGCAATACAACCTGGAGCTCTTCAAAGCCAGGGTGAATAGGCACCTTTTAGGTAGACGTGCACCCACGTAGATCACATCTAATCGTCCCATCAGGTGGGATTGTGGTTAAACGTCTGCCTATCGGTTATAAAAAAAGAAGCCTATTCTAAATTCCCTCAGGACATGGTTGCTAAGTGCTGCACTAGGGTCGACCTCCGGCGAGTAACTTTGACAATACTGAACAGCCTAGACTAAATTTAACTTTTAGACTCAAATGATACCATTTTTGAGAATAAATCTTGATCCTTGGAATAATGTCGTATATAAATTTTCTTCTTGAAAATCCTTCGACGAATGTAAGACTAAAAACAGTTCAATGAAAAAATGTACAAGCTCAGAGAGCCTATAGCCTATAGTACCTAGATGGTAATTGATAGCGGTAATCCATATCAAACTAAAACTCGAACTAGACTTCTTATAGAAACACTTTTGAATCGTTATATACAGTTATAACATTTACCACCGGTTCGGAAGGCAGTTTCTGAAAAGAAAAGCCGGCAAGTAACTCTGTAGTTGCTCGTTTAAAATAATGTAAATTCTATATTTTAATTCTACATAACATGTAACATGTACATAACAATGATGCCAATGAATCATGACCTGTGGTTCTTAAGCCACAACATTCCATGGATTGTCATCTTCCACATATTCATTAATGCTATAACAGGCTCTCTGAACATTTTTAATATAGTTTTTGTATTTATCGTTTCCCAAGTTACAACTACTTAGTTGTAACAAAGAAGTTTAGTAACTACTAGTTCTAACTAGGGAAAAAGCGTTGAAACAGATTTTACCTCTACCATATCTAGACTAATATGATAAGGAGTAAATTTTTTACTTTTGTATGTTTGTAACGTTTTCACGCAACAAAATTCTTTCACCGTTTGAAAACTGCAACTTTACTGAGTGACATAGGCTATATATTATTATGTATCACGGGTAAGTTCGGGCGAACAGCTAGTATACGTATTATATTTATGTATGTGATTATTATACCGTTGTCACTAATAACCCTCGAAAACAATTTTAATGGAGAAACACTATTGCTTGACATCGCAAAATAAAGGTAAGTAACCGAACAAAGCTATTATGTAACATTACTAAATATTAAACTTGACTGGAATATTCTCTATAAGGTAAGTAAAATAATTTGATTACCATAACTCTGGTCACTCGTAAGTAATCTTACTCACGAATACTCTAATCTCATAACAACTCAAACTTTTTAGAGTGTAAAAATAATAACTTTCTATAACAAATGAGCTTTTAAGCTGTTCGGGTGTTTAAAGCACGGCGAGTGCGGCTCTTTTGAGCTTCGCCCGCCACAGTGCCGTTGCCCACCTCATTTACATAATCGTATGTTTCAAAATCTGTCTGTGGAACAACTAAGTTGCTAACTTCAAACCACTACAAAGTTAGTAAGCACCATGAACATAACGTACCCGGCACTGTTATTAAATATAATTACGTATTATTATTGGTTATATAGACAACTACTACAATTTATTAGGTGAGTTGTTTTAATATACTCTTTATTTTAACCTCAGTTCTTTTAGAAAATCATTGTCATAAAGACACAAATATACCTATTTTTCTATTTCCTAACGTCATCTGCAGTGTTTTAAAAGTCATAGACAAAATAAACATAATTTTTTACAGCGTTGCTCCAAGAATTGAAACATTCATTTTTCTTTCATTACGTATTCTAAAAATGTATATTCTTTATTCTTCTTATGGAATTACCTCACTTTATAGATAAGTACATAAGTACTCTCTCTCAGTAGCTTTACACAGTATATTTTTAATTATTACTATACCAACATTACCATACTCAATGCAAGAAAAATTCATGTGGAGTAAGTACTTATGGACGACACAGTTTTTTTTTATTTTATTTGGTAAAAACCTGCAAAAATGTCGAATACTGCGTATGCAGTAGTCACATTTTAGCTAACATAAATCAAAAACAGTTTTGTAGCTTATCGACGAACAATCGAGCGGCAGCGGTTGCTACCTCTGACGGGGTTTCGTTCCTTTAACGCTTCACCGTCCACGCTAATCGATTTGACTGACATAATCGTCTAACGATTTTAATGCCCCGTATCTACAACTGGTAAGGGTCTATACTCAAAACCATTTGCTTTTAATGACATGACAACAATATTACAGAAAAAAACTTAAATATTCAGTAATTTCTGAAGGAAATTCTGAGCCAATAATTTCTAAATCAATTCTAATTACAATATTGAATAAAAAATTTACATTCTATTTATCCAAAAAGGAACAAGTCTAAAACAGTTCTTAGATTTTAATATTTTAAGTCCATACTTCATAAATATGTATTAATTGGCTTGTATGTTTGCTTATCACGTGAAAAAACACTGAACAAATTTATTAGCACATTAGTTATCCATGTGGGTACAGCGCAAACGAAACCACGGATGCTAGTATTTTATAAAACACTAGCTGCGCCCTGCGGTTTTACCCGCGTAAGTCCGTATCCCGTAGGAATATCGGCATAAAAAGTTGCCTGTATGTTATTCTAGTTGTCCAGCTATGTAGGTACCAAATTTCATTGTAATCGGTTCAGTAGTTTTTACGTGAAAGAGTTACAAACACACACATATCCTTACAAACTTTCAGATTTATAATATTATTAGTAGGACAACAAAATCATTGATTAAGATGGATGATTGGATGAAGAGATGAAATTCGCGACACTATTTGTTATTTCTGTACTTTATATAACGACAACGCAGGATCAGCGTATCAGATTATTCAAAAACGTAAACTTTATAACGAAAACATAAAGCAAAAGTTATACGCAGTATATATATATTAATTTCATGAGAATTTAAGCAAATCAGGAGATGGTGACGTGGCGTATGCGCGTCGGCGGCGCGGCGTGTCAGCACATATACTTCGTCTAATTGCACCCCCGTGGCGTGATGGATGACTCGAACCCCGCCTCGTGCACATTGCACCCTCCGCACACAGCGGCGAGCCCCGACACACAAGGGTTGTTCTCAGAAATTCCATTATCGTTCGCTTCGTTTCATTTGACAATGCACCGACTGTTACGATTCGTTTAAAGGCTCTTAAACATCCCAGAACAAATACACTTTTAAATAACGTATTTATTGTTCTTAGGAATTGTACGAACTTACCTGGGCGAGATTCCAGTAAAACTTAATTAATTTTTGTATTGTTATATACAGATAGAGCTTTATAAAATTTATGTTCACACTCACATAATCTATCATTCAAATACTAGATAGATTTCTTACAAAACAATTTTATGTGGTTTCAACAGATTGGTTCCAGGTAGGTCCAGAGCCTCAAAGAAATAAAACTCTTCAAAACTTCTTCTAGATAAAATGTACAGAGAAAGCTAACTACTTACTATTTAAAAAAAATTATCCTTAAATTATTTTTTGCAATAATACCATAAAATATAAAACCTAATAATCCTACAAATATAATAAATGCGAAAGTTTGTAAGTTTGGATGGATGGATATTTGTTACTCTTTGATTTAAACTAATGAGTGCATTGTAATGGAACTTGACTATAATATAACTTATACATCGGAATTAGACTATACAAATATTGATCAATATAAATACTTGCTATTACTCGTGGCTTCGCCCGAGAGTGAAACTGTGAGGCGCTGCTAGTTCTGTATAAAGTAAATATTTATATAAGTAACAATACAAAAAACAGAAACCCTATATACGTTAGTACTAAATACTTACAGCTATTGTCACCTGTAAATGATCCGTAGCATTACGATTCATTAACTAAAAGGGGTTCAGTATCGATTACACGTCAACAAAATCCATTATTTGCGTGGAGTACAACAGAAAGGAAGTGAAAAAACATCAATATTTAGACAGAATTGATTATATGGAGCGCACAACCGGACGCGAATGTGCTCACTAGCGGCGCTAATAATTAATGTAAGAACAGGATGAGATTTTCGACGGAATCATGTTAACTGGTTCGTTCTCAGCCTTCTCTTGTCACAACATCAATAAAAACTACAATTGCTTTTTTACACCAACAGATATGAATTGTCATAGATTGGATCGGAAATCGAGCCCTTTCTCGATGAATGGCGCTCTGATTTCGCATTGAATTGAATACACAGGCAAGCACACTTCCGTAACGCAAACGCGATCTATAGTTATATGAGATATTATGAAAGAACTAAATAAAAACTAGACAATAAAACAATTTCGCTTCTATTGTATTTGTGTTACACACATACGGACCCTCGCGATTGTAATTTCCTGCCCTAATGGAAAAGTTAGGTAAATAAAATTATACTCCAAGGGTTTGCCTCCACCCTATGGCGCCATTACGTCGCCTTCAAATCCTGGTGAGTGTCCTCTTCAATAAACCAAACCAAACTAGACGTGACTTTTACCCGAATTAGTCTTTGATAAGGTTCCTTCTTCGTAAAATTTTAATAAAATTAAAGTACCAAAGAATTGTATTTTATTGTATATGTAACTACTTGAGTTATGATTGCTTTATATTTTATACATCAGTTTGATATATCTAATATAAACCTAATCAACCAAATCTATATATAGAAACACATATCATAGTATTCATTCAAGCAAAGTCGCTTCCCGCGTCTGTCCCTATGTATGTGCGCATAGATCTTTAAAACTACCCAACTGATTTTGATAGGGTTCTTTTTAATCATAACATCTATTAAATTACTTCAAGTTAGACGCGTGCGTTGCCGTTAGTATATAATGAAACAGTAAATGTCTGGATGATTTCGCGAATATACATAGTCCTAGGATAGTCCTTTAAATATAAAATAAACCACATCTTCGAAAATACACGATTTTCTTCTCCAAGCGAGCGAAGCCACAGGCGGAAGCTCATATTATAATAAAATACTATTATTATAAATATTTGCTTGAAACCTGAAACACCCACTGAAGTAATGAAAAGTTATCCTCTCCAGATTATTTACAAGTGTCCGTGATATTTCCTCTCAAGTTTACATTAGGCCGATAATATTTCTTCTTTTATTTACGCTATACCAATGATGCTCGGCTCTATTTACACAAGTTGATAGATAAAGAGCGATACCGAAGCGGCGTTCTTGTCAAAAAATAAAAAAAACACAACAAATAAAGAGATCCGGGTTCTTAGCTCGTCTGTGTAACACCGGGGGTAGCTTTGATAAAGTATCTAAACAATAGGGACATTCTAAAATTAGATATGTAGGGTAGAGATTGCTTTCAAATCAACAACTAGTTTGCATGAAATACATCGCAGGTAGTTAAGACTCTTATCTCTCATGGTTTAAAGATTAAAAAATTATTGTTATAGAAAAAATATTCAAGAACAATACATTTTGATTCTTACGATGCAAGGTAAGTAGATTCATTATAATTGATAGGTAAATCGTAAGTTAATTTATTCGCATTTTGTTTGTTTTCATTAATTCAAGTTTTATCCTAAGTTTTTGTATTGTATTGAATTAAAAAAAATTGGCAGAATCACCGTCGAGCTTACTGGAAAATAAATTATACCAAAGAAAGCACTTTAACGCTAAACGAATTTGTCCTAGTGTAACGAGATTTCGATTTTCAATATTGAACATTGAGTTTTACGTTCTCCTGCTTCTTCCATTTTCCAGCGGATATTAGCGTTGAGTTGATTTACTTTAGGTTTCCACTTCCGGGACTTCATGAATAAAATATAATTATCAGAATAGCAGGTACGGTAAAATGTTTTTTTAGGTTTAACAGATAGTCACAGAATATAACTGTCTATGCAGTTTTACTTTTTTTATTATAATGAAATTGTTTCTATAACATGTACCTAGTAGAAATACTATAGTAATTCCTACTATTATTATCAATGTTAAACGTGATTGTTAATGAGGGATAGATGGATTTATGTTACTGGTACACACAAAAAAACAACTGACGCTTTTGTATATTTGCTACAAAGATAGATTATAACAGACATTTTTTTGTCAATTTGTCTATTTGCTATTGCTAGACTATTGCATAATCTATACATGTAGTAAAACTGTAGATCATTTCTATTTTGAATTAAAAAAAAATATATTTTTAAAATTTTAATTCGCATTTGAATCCAAGCTAATTTTAACATTTGATATCGATACTTACAATAAAATGTTCTTAGGCTGTCAAAACTGATCCGATTCAGGTGCATATTCTAAATTTAGAATAATTTTTTTTTTGTTTTGTTGAGGATATCGTAACTTTCCTTTTATTGCCATGTTTTAAATTTAAATAGTAAAGTATTAGAACAGACTCTTACATCGTTTTCAATGTCAACATCGAGTATACAGTATTATCTGTGGTTAACATACAGTAGGAAGTTATCTGATGTTTTATGTTAGTATACGCCAGTTGCATATAAAAGGTAGTAACCGAGTACATAAAATGTTGCATAGACATGTCATACAATGTAATCACGCGTGTATGCATATAAAAGACACATTTGGTATTTTTGTCCGAAAATAGGTAAGATGAATCTTCTCGGAATGTCGGAAATAGCGCTTCCGAGTACTCTTGAGTCTTGACTCCGATTTCTTGTCGCTCGTCCCGTATTTATTTATACCTGCTTCTAATCTGATGGCGGCCTCGTTCACGTATTGTAATTTTGTATACGTATATACTATAATTATGTAGAATTATACTTGGTAGTAGCGGTGTTACAACTTACTTCGTTCTTTATTACTTTTTACACATTTAATAACAAATAAAGAAGACAAGCAAATACCTAATAATAAATTTATTTATTAATAGCGAAATTTATGCTGATGATTACCAACACGTACCTACCATATAAAACAAAATACGTTCTGTTTACTGCGTACGTACGTTTTTAAAATAGCTTTATATTATATATTATTTATGTACACGCCCTGTAGTTTGACTATTTAGTAAAGGACAATTAAAGTATAAAATGATCGTCTATGTACGTTTTATATCATTACTTTCTGCCAATAACGCTACAGCGTTGTTGAGATTGCCTATAACCAGCAGGTGTGACCGTGTGCGTGGTAACTGGAGAGCGGCATCGTCGGACCTTTGCGGCACCGTCGACGACGCGCGCGGTGAGATCAAAGCCGCAAGGGTCGACGCACGCGGCTCTCGATTCTCGATCCTCCCGTACCCCGTAGCGGCCCTTCCACATTCACAATAACGATATCTATGGTTCGTTTCGTGTGGCCGCCTGTGGCCTGTGTACCGGTCGAAACGGCGGATTGTGGCAGCAATGCATCGCCCGTCGCGGTCGGCGCGCAAAATACGCTCAAAGAGAACCTACCTCTTTGAACCGGTTATTGTTTACAAACGACCAGTGTATAATGGCCATAAATTGCTCGAATGAAATATCATTGCTCTTGCGAAGCGTCCCCGGGCGTCCCTCGAAATAATGTTTCTTCCGTATATTTCAAAGTTAAATCGCCCTAAAAAGGTAAGATAAGATAAAATTAAAAGTTACTACGTAAATCTACTCTTATAATATAGCTGTTTCAGTTTATTTGTTTAATTAAACTGACCTCCGGAACTACTGAATCGATACCGTTCAATATGTACGTGATCCCTAAGAGGTATAAAAGTATATTTAGAGCTATTTATGTACCACGGGAGTAGCCGGGGCGGACCTTATTAAAAAATAAGCGTTTTATGCCACCTATCAATTCAGTCAAGTAACAACAAATAACACTACTGTGTATTTACCATCATTACTCGTATGTTATTACCTTAGTCGCAGATTACTAAATGGTTACTACTTACGTCCTTAGTACGATAAAGTAACGTAACAGGTACAGAAATACAAATTATGTGTTGTTCATATTTTGACAATATCATTTTGTTTAGGCCTTGCAATGTAACACGTTTGTGTTTACATCTGTGTTCTGATTAACACTGAAGGGTGTAAAAATGATCACATATCGGTGTCAGTGTCAGGCCAAGATTATTTTTTTAGCTTCTATCACAGATCAAATCCTTGACTTCTCAGTTGTACGTCGTAAGTATTGCTCGCAATCAACCAGCTGACCCCAAATAACAATGTAAGCATACATTGTATGCGTTAAATAATCTAGAGCCTATGAATGACCCTACAGCTTACAAGCTACATTGAATTGAATTAATTACCGGGGTACCTCTTGGCGGGCGCGCCACTCACTGTCTTTACAACATAATTTGCACTTCGTGCGGCGAGATCAAAGAGGCGGCTATTTTCTGTCGGCGCTTTGATCACGATGAAGCCTTTGACTGCCGCCGCCGCGGGGCACGCCTCGAAATAGTCAATTTGGACACTTTTTATACACGCTCACAAAAAATAACGTAAATCGTATTATTACTCCTATACCTATCCATCATAACGCGCATGTGGGTTATTAATAGTTCGCATTATAATAGGTTCATTTACGTATCATATGAGTAATATTGAGATTGTAGATAATAAAATTACATAAAGCGCATCTTGGTTGACTAAGTGAAATTAACTGCAGTAACAATATACATCCTAATGTAAGATTTTATAAGTAAACAATCTTATTCTACATTTTATAAATTACTTGTAGGTAAAATTACTTGTAAGTTGTAGGTATTGCTTTGTTATTAATAGTGTGGCTTAAGTTGCCGCTAATGTAGGTATAAGCTAACTCTTAACACACTGGAAATAAAGAATGCAAAAGTGATGTAATTTAAGCCTACTCTGAAACCTTATACATAGTTAGATAATAGATATCAACTGTCAAGCAACTCGTCATACACATAAAATATACATTTATATATATAATCCACTATCTATTTAACTACTTATATTAAAAGAAGTACCGTAACGTTTGTCTGGTTGTTAGAAATCTCTGCATCTACTAGACAGATTTTTAAAATTCTTTTAACAATAAAACCCGTGTTAAGTCGGGGGAAGCGGTTAGTCTAAGTATGATTAACATTGAAACCATTTTATAAGAGTAAAAACTTGAAATTTAAAACACGGCTACTTTTAACTCCTCATCGAATAAAAATAAAAGAGTTTGTTTTAGTTTTATTATTAACTTACCTTTTAAATGCATTGTTCGACTTAATGCTTATTTTATCACCTTAATGAGGCGCAGAGATTGTGAAGTTAAAATTCGTAGTTAGAAAAACGTTGGCGACTTGCGACCGGTAGCCGACAAAGGGATAAAATATAGACGTAATTAATTTGATGGCGCGCAACACGCCTGGCCCATACTGACCGGTCCCGGCATTCAGCAAGCTTCGCGATACAACGCTGTACGGAGATACTATCTGCGTGCGGCGGCTACCCGCGGCAGATACAAAATTACTAAACGTAAACAAATGCATAAATGCAAAATACCACAATAGCTTTTAATATTCCAGGATAACAGCACGACTTCTTTTGATGTCTATAGCAGACATTTTAGCCACAGTTTGTTGTTCCGAGCTTTATTTCAACTTTTTCATAAGCTACTCTTTACGTCGCAATCTACATATAACATTGTTCACTGTAAGAATGGCTATTCATTCACATTTGTTTACGTTCCACGGAGAGTTATGATTTACCTACTGCGCCTTTTTTAAAAACGCAATATTGCCATTTAAAGACATTTATGCAATGATATAAATAAGATTTTACATTATTACCTTACGTGTTTCAAATACGAGATAGGCGGTCTTGCCATAAAAGCGGAAACATCAAAAGATCCGAGATAAGTATCACCGCTCGGCGCGGGCGCAGCCGGAGAACCCACGCCCCTATTTTTGGATACATTTAACAGTTTGTATCTTATCTGTTTTATAGATATACATAGCACTTTTATGGCCTCCGACAGAAAAAGAACCAACCCCTTTATAAACAAGATTGGAACTTTATACATTTAATAATTTAATTAAAAGGCCGGCAGTTGAAAGATAAGAATTTGAATTTTATAGTTCAGGAATTCTAAGCTTTAGTTAAAATCTCAGATGGAATTTATAATATCCCTTTAATACTAATAACTTGTTACACAAATAATAGCACTTAATGTGCCTGTATGACTTGGTTTGAATGCCCGCAAAAAGTAAAAGACACACTTGTGTCTTCACCTGTGTACTTTTACATTCCTACGGTAAACAATATTGTTAAACATAGTATTTTGTTATCTGTGGTTAAACGTAATAGTAATAAAATAATCATTAACAGCGAAAAAGCTGGTAGGTGCCCGTGTGTTTAATTAATATATAATACACTTCAATGTAATACTGCATATGTAATCATTTCCATGCAATCATTTAAATAAATGTTGCTATCGAAAAAAAAAAGAAAACACAAACCACTTACTTTTTGATAATTCTTCAACGAAAGTTAGATATTATCTCGATGTTCATCACATAGGAGTACGTATTTTTTCTTCTATATATGCACATTGCGTATGTATATAAATTGGCTATTTACATGGCATAGCTGTAAGTTATGTACTATGAGAGTATATTGTTATCAATTTTGCGTGAAAGCGTGCCAGGAACTATAATAGCACGTGTCTCAAAAACGAGTTTCGGCACGTTTGATCTAAAGCTTTATATCTGCAGCAAATTGCCGACATGAACATCGTTGTCACATTGCTAGTGGCAAAGCCGATGCCGACAAAGGGACGCGCGGTAGCACAAATCTATTGATATCATTCAAATCCCTTTGATACTTTGCCGACATATAACAGCCCCTTGAGAAATAGACTAAGGGGTCTATGGAAACCCTTAGGAATTAAAATGCCATGGCATGGCCGTTAAGTTCATTGATCTGTTCAACAAATCTACGATACTGACAGATTTAATAAAGATGACATTGAATAAAAAATATACAATAATAATTTTTGGTATTGTACGTTAGAAATTCCGTTACAATTTTCAGAATTTCCTATCTGAGTAAATATTGTAATAATTGATTGCAGAGTTAGTTATTATTTATATATATAGGTACATTATGTAGAGGAAATAATCAAACTAGGTGGCTATTAGAACAGAATCGCTTTAAGATGCTCCGACATGTTCAAAACTGGTTTTAAAGTAAAACGAAACATTCTCGCCGCGAACTGAGCAAGGGAGGAACGGTAATCGTACATTATTACCGCTTTGATGTACCGCGCCTTACCACCGGCCACGGATTAAATAATAATTATGGCTATGAGAAAGTGTTCAGAATGTCCATAAGTATGTAGTTAGACTTATCTGCTTCCGACTAGTTACGCAACCGGAATAATTAAACTGCTCATATTTTATTATAATATCGATATAACTTTACGAGATACTACTATATAATATTATTTACACAACCGCAAGAAGGCAAGAGAACTATAAATTTTTTAGTGATTGTCCTGATAGTAGCTCATTGTCTTTTGGCTTTGGATTGGTGATCTCATATTAGGTACAGCGGTTTTGTCAATAAGCAACTTCAAAAGTCAATAACACAATGTTAAAGTATTGATTTTACGATCTAAGGCCGCAGAATATTGAAAACTGTAAAATGGTGGCAGATTTAGAAAATTCACGATTAGATGCTCTTACGAGTTTTCAATAATGCCCATTTAAACTAGCCATAGCTAGTCTCAATCATAATTGAGATGGCTTTGTACCAAAAATCTAAAGCATCAGACAATAACAATATTTTCCGGTTATTGTAACCCTGTAAGTTATTCGCCACAACCCCATTACTGTAGTTCGTCGATATCTCTTGACCTAAATGACTGTCTGATGAGTGAATTTCATCTGGCGTAAGTACCTTCATTGCATACCGATTATTTTTAGTAATCAACCTTATTTGTATATTATCTTAAATTTAATGTGAGCAAGTGTGAAACTACTAATTAGTAATTACGATGAACAAAACGGCTGGGCTGGCTCCAGTCTATTGTAAAGTTCTTCTCGTTTTAGATACTGATTAAATCAACTTAATCAGCCTTTTATACCTACATGAGTTGATAATATATATGACTAATTGATAAATATACTCGTACATACTGAAAAGTAACTCAAATTATTTGAATTTGATGTGCCAATTACACGAATAGACTTAAGTATTGTACGATTTAACATAATATCTCAAAACAAAAAGATAATCATACGAAATGGTCTGGAATGTTGATAGTGGCGTTTTATTTCTGCTATTCAGTTAGCTGGCGTGCGGCCAGCTGCTGCGGTCGCTCCACTTCTCCTGCGTGGGCATTGCCCACTCGCGTACGTATTTACACCAAAAATTCTTTAATTCACACTCCTTTTATTTATACATAAAAAAACATTCACATTAATAATGTAAATATTTTGAATTACATTCCTATCACTTGTTTAGGGTCTATGCTATCAAGATAGCTGTACTGAATACAATAAAATGGATATAATTTAGACTAGCTCAGTATGGAGATTAATCTACCCTGAAATCAGGTGGTAGTATGAAGATGTATTCTTGATATAAACAAAGACATTCTTGTATTGTTACGTAAATTACATAGCAGCCAGCATCCTTCGGGGAAGGACTGCGCAATACGACGACAGATGTAAATGTCAGATCCAATTACAATGGATCACGGTTTAACGTTTTGTAGAAAACTCAATACCCACGGATGTTTATCGATTATATACAAGGTGGCAGCCACGACGCTTTTGCCCGAACTTCAAAAATGCCACCCAAGTTGAACGGTGAACCCATTACTCGAATAGCACGAATATTTTTCTAGGTAAGGTTTTAAAGGGTTACAACGAATAGGTCTGACGTCATTGTATTTCGATTCTGTGTGTGGGTTAATTATGTAACATTTTTAGACGAAACCTCCCAAGCATTTATAAGTACCTACATTTTTCGCTCAACTTAAATAAATATATATTTAATATTTAGTTTAATTATTGTAATTGATGTGTGTCGTCATGTAATCAATACAAATAGCATGTGACATTTTATCTATTTTATAAACATACTAGATAAAATTCGTTACTATAAGTATTTGATCAGCAATATTAAACGATCGAATAATTAACCTATAGTAGGATCAATAAAGGAATTTCCATATAATTTTTACTGCTTGCACTGTTTGTTATAAGTCATTTTTGGAATACGATCTCATCTCGGTCGCAGATAAATCGTCGACAATAAACCTAACACGAAGAGATCGTAAAATTCTAATTTGAAACCGAGCATAGCGTCCTACCCGAGCCCCGACAACCGGACCAGCGAGGCGCCGCCTGTCTATTGCATAAAACAAAGTAATTTGTACATTTTCTATTCATACTGATCAGTTTCATTCCTATATTTTACGCATTTCACCACGGTTTATTAATCTTCGTTAATTGTTCTGTACATTATGAATAACCTATGTGTAAACTGTAATACAAGATGGTCCCTTACGAAAATGAAACGCAATCAGCAAGCTGGATTCGAGTTACAAAATCATATTTTTATGAAATTGCCATATTATGTGTAAGATGAATCTCTTTACTTCAAAATTCCAATAAACATTATTTTAATCGTTTTTTGTATTGTTTCTGAATTTTGATGTTAAATTCTCATCGTGTACCTACAATAAAAAGTTAAGCAGTTACCGAAACCTAACTTTGTTCTCGTTAATGTACATAATACATAGGTTTGTTTACCAAAGCGATTAGCCGGAGTCTTAGATTTGTTGTTTATTTTGTAAATGTGTTCTCACTCCGACGCAAATAAGGCAACTGCTACCTGAATCTACGTGTTAGCTTAGAGCTGTTTTCCATGATATAATAACATCTAGCTACTTCAATAATGACCACAGTGCAATGTTTCGTGTGCTTTGTTTTAAACTCACATCAATTTGTGTTAATCTCGAAAACAGTTACGTCACTCTTTAGTACGACTAGGTATCTACCTACAATATTATCTTTTTTATAATGGTCGTGCGAGGGTCGTCGACCGCTCGGAGGCTGGCAGTGTAGCGGACCTGTAGTATGCGCGTGCGCCCTCTTCTATCTTTGCCCTATACATTTACTACTTTCTTTGGCCTAGAAAGACCATCTTTATAATATGAAACATTTGTTCGACATCAGTTCCAACAATAATTATTATTTTTACTATTGTTCAATATGTAAAAATAAATGCATTGTAAAAAATTATGCTAGGTTTAGTCGACTAAGGTGGTTCAACCATTTTATTATGCTTGAGTAATATACTCAACAGAAAGAAAATCTATATTATATTTGCTTTGTACCTATTTTATCGCTTAATATTTCCGACAAAATTCTTAAATTGTCTTGTGTAATTGTCAAATCATTTCAGGGCATTGAAAAACAAGTTTAAATCTTAATCGGATTACATTTGAAGAAGAAGAATATCACGTATATTATGTCTAAATAAGTACTTAATACCGAAATGCTTTAACTTTTTTATGACATGGCAGAAGAGCTGTGGGTCGCCGGATGGTATGCGATTAGCACCGCCATGGAAAGTCTCTGCAAGTAGCTTGCCAAATTAAAAAGCGGTAAGTGATGAAGAAGGTTCAGAGGTATAAAGGAAGGAAAATGGCTCCCGGAATTTACCATTCAAGGTATATGTTTTAACAACACCTAAAAGAGCTTTTAAGTGTCTGATCATGTCTGCTATACAATTATGCATGATCTGCCTCTGTTAGACCGCGGTCGGGATAAAAACAAAAAAAATAAATAAATGATGCTTAGCAGAGAAGATTTTAACAGAATGAATTATTATTGCTTTATACTTACATTGCAATAAAATTGATTTTTATGATTGATCCTGAGTCCATATTTGTTCCCTCTGAACATGATAAGAGGGTTTAGACTTCAGTCTATCCACCGCGCTGGCCAAGTGCGTGGCTGCAGATGGCATACGTCGTCGAACGTTTAATTCTTCGACATGCCGGTTTTCTCACGATGTTTTTCTTCATCATTTGGAGCAGCGGTGATGAAGATAATCTTTATAGTTAAATAAACCTTTACTTATTAGTTTTTTTTTTAATAGTTAAATACTCTTCAGCGCCCTTTAGTAAAATAGGCACTGGTTATGAAAAATTTACTAAAATAATCAAATTATCAGGCGTACCAACCCAATAAGCGGGTTACTATAGAATATAAACGTACGGAACCGAAGCTCCGCGCCGTTCGGTCGCACCGCGCCTGCCCGCACTATTCCGCGGTCGCCCCTTCCCTTCTTCCATCCATCAGTCAGTCACTTGATAAACAGCGCGAGAGGTGGTTGTGTTTTCGTCGCGCGTGCCCGACATTCACGCGTACAACTGGGTCACGAGGTCTGTTTACGTGTTGACAAGGAATTCTGATTTACTCAGTGTGGTGAATGATCGTAGTGACTGTGGCAACAAATATTTAGTGTAATAACAAAGCGGCGGCGCTTTTGATGTGTACGTGATGTGTGCGTGAGCGCAGCGCATGACGTGCTACGAAACGTTGAGAGCTTCGGCACCCGCGGCGGACGCCCCCATGGCGCACCACTTCGTCAAGTGGTGGCGCAACAAGTTTAGAAATGGATATAAGAAATTTAGCAGTAAGTATTTTTATTACAATGAAATAACTGTACGAAACATGTCCTGTATATGAATATACTTTATATCATTAATGCTAAGGTCACATAGCTTACACGCATTTTTTTAAGTTTTCTAGTTAAAGTACTTTCTTATATAAGTATAATTTTCGCATGCAATTTCAAGATTTATTTCCGATATCCCTTAATACTGAAAAATTAAATAAAACGTTAAACATTTAAACTGACTGGGTATAACGTGAAATTTTAATTTCATATTAAAGATTTTTAAAGCTATTAGTATTAATATTTATTGATAGATTGTTACACATTGACTCCTGCAACTAAAATTATATGATAATATAAATGAAAAGAAGGTTATTTTTAAACTCAAAATATATAAAGTACATAATATTAACATTGTATCACAAACGCATGCGATGTAATGTTTATTTACTCGACGCCTCGCGGCGTACAAAAACAGCTGATCTCATCTTAATGTATTTAGTAATTTTTACGGGTAAATCGTAAATTATAATTTAATGAGTTACATGTACCTACTACTAATTTGAATACAATATTTTTATAAATATAGTGAGTGACTTAAATCATTTCGTTTTAAATATATATTATGTTAAGTTTCACAGATTGAGTGCCAGTTAGATGGAACAATTATATTATGTATTATGTAATATATTAAGAAATCTGACACTATATGTATATAGCACATATAATTCACATAAAAAATTTGCAAAAAAAAAATTGCCGATTTAGTTTAGTTTTGAGTTTTTTTGCTATTTTATATGGATGTTTTATAAGCCCCAAAATAACGGTTAGCAATTTTTGTTTCTGTTTGTATGTACGTCAACACCTTAAAAAGCACTCGGCACATTTGGATGAAATGTTATATGGAGAGAGACTAATATCAGGTTAAAGTTATAGGCTAACCTAAATTGTATTTGAAAAAAAGAATAACTTTAGGTAATAAATAATTAATACATTTAACCGGGCGATAATATGTAATTAAATGAGGTGTCATTAGATAGGTATTTCAAAAAGTTTTTTGGTAAAATAAATACCCCATGATACATGCGTTTAGTAATAAAAAAATGTCATGCTGCTTCATCCTTAAAAATCCACGAAATACGAATTGTACGCAAGCGAAGCCGTGAGCAGAAAACTAGAATTTTAATATGTTGGATTTCAAAATAAAATCTTCAAAAGCTTTTCAATAAGTTTCGTACTGACGACATTTTAGGACACTCATATTATGAAAAGGATTTTTTTTTCTTAATTATGCTAGAATGAATAATGAAGCATGTTTTAATCTAGCAATACATAAAAAAAAAATGAAACTTCCGCTCTTGAGATGCTTTATATTCATCTTAAACATCAAAGTAGTCTGATCTCCCTTTGATCTCGTCCTATTTAGTTTCTATTTCAATTAAAAGACGATACATTTTTCGTTTCATAGCGTTCTATATTGTATACGTCAAGCCCTTGAAGTTTGTAATATAGTTTTGAATGCAAACCGAGCCGCGCTCATTTGATTAACTTCAAAGAGAAAAGTTAAAAGCACTCGCCGAAGCGGAGACAATGATACCTTTTATTTGACATCAAAGAATTCTCCGCCCCATGCTTTAAAACTTTTTTTTTTTTTTCAAATAGTATATATACTACGTTGATGTATAGCTTGCTACAATTTATAGTAAGCGGCAGACACAAAGCGCTTTTTCGGAGATGTTCGGCTTTTGTTGCATAATTTTAATGTGCCCTTAGCGTGCGGTGATTGTCTCTTTACATTTTACAGTGTTGTTTTTCAACTATCTAAAAATGCAACCAAAATTATGTTCTTATATTACAATTCAGAAAGCTTGCTACCATCGATAATTCCATTATTTTTGTAAAGATAAAATAGTATTTTTAATTAACTGTATTAAATTATATTATCAAATGCTCTGAACACTCACACGAGGTGCTCTCAATGACTCTAATACCGTCTTAATGAGGGCATGAGCATGTTTAACGCATACATTCATCAGCCGTATTCATTATCAATTAATGAAATGTGCATAATCGAGCTTAACGATGCAAAATTTTGAAAAAGGCGTTTTCATTCGGATAAGCCGAATTATTGTATTTTATTAATAAATAGGATTTGCATAAAAATTTGGAAGTTATTGTAGACTTTGAAAAAAATTTAGTAAAAACTCAGATTATTTTATATTACTCCGCCTATGATTTTACAATCCCGACTTGTGTTCTAGCTTCATATGTGTTTCTTCAGTTAACTAATAAACGGTAACGGTGCGTTAAGTTTAAATGAAAAACATGACTCGATAGCGACTGAAAATTTGTATGCAAATTATTGTCGCCTATTAAACAGTTTCCATAGATACTTTCTCAGTCGAATAATCTTTTTTCGGATGTAGTTCGTTCGTTCTGAACTTTTGGTCAACCTCAATTGATGCTAGGTTGAAATAGCTTAAATTAGCCTCGTGTAAACAGAACTAGCATGTGACAAACCAGAATTTTTCACACAAAGACAACTAACTGTTCAAAAATTGGTAAAATCAAAAAAAAAATTTGGTAAAGAGAAAGATTATATTCTGGATTAGCACGTCGGATGCTTTTTAACCGGGTACTACGAAAGTACGTCCCTCCGCGGTTTCCAGATACTTAATATACAATATATGAAATTTAATTTACTATAGTTATTATTTTCAGTGAATAAAAAATGACAAGGATAATCAATTTGCCTGAGATATGTTTATAGGCCCAATTAGTTGAACGTATGTAACACCTAATTAACAAATCAGAACAACAGTATCGTTTAGCTCACGAGTAGACACCATAACGGAACAATAGTATAATCAGCATAGTAACTACCGACAGCGTATCTATTTACAGGAGTAACGTTACTGTTAATAAAGTCATTCATTCATAGCGTTGAAATACGAATATAACGCAGTGATTATGGTTGCTTACGTATAAGCGTTACTTTCAAAACTAACTTCCAAGAAATAAATTCAAATGTGTACGTAGTGTTAAATAAAGATATTGTATTAACTATTCTATTAGCCACTCGAAAGGCAATGCAATGATACTATTAATATAATGTTCTAATATTATATTGTATTTAATGGTTCATGGCTAATATGGATAATTTTTAATCTTACTTTTTTATCTCGAGAGATATTTATATATATTTCCATATATACATAATTACATATATACAATATTCTAGCCTATTAAAACTTTCTATCTTCATTGACAGTATTAATAAAAATTATTTTTAACATTCACAATAAACTGACGACGCTGCAAAAATTTAAAGTTCATTTTTTACGTAGATATTTTAATATACATGTCATGATATAAATAAAATCATATCCATGTTTTTGGTATTCAACTGCAGCACAAACAGAATTATCAACGATACTTTCTTTATATGCCTTTATATGGGACAATACATAGAAGGTATAATATCAGAAGGTGTTATAAGAAAAATAAAATCAGTGGCAGATGTTCGTTGGCAAACTCGGGTATTAAGGCATTGGACCGACGTCGATCCGGGCTCGCAAGGCCTTCCAGGAAATAACTAAGCCCGCCCTGTGAGCCCCTGCCTGCCGTCTTTACAACGCGTCCCGCTCGCTTTATAAAATCGTTTGTGTGTTGCCGACCGTTTTTCTAACAATTTTTGTGTTCATTTATACCTGTAAACTATATTTAAAAGTGAGAAATTAATAACAATCGTAGCTTACGCATGATCGCATGGTCTAAAGAGGAACTTTTTGTTTCTTGAAACAATTATCAATGATTTACAGGTATAGTGTAGTAGTGTAGGCTAGTTATCTATCATATTTTATGTATAATTATTATAGTTAATAAAAAAGCTATCGTCTTTCAAATTTAACTGTATAAAATATGCCCTCTATGTTTTATACACAGATTTATACTATGCAAATGTGTCTTTACCTACATATGATTATATTATTATATCACCAATGATATTATGTACGTCTATATTAAATATAATAAATTACTGGTTGTAAGATATACAAGCAAGAGTAGGTAATTATTTCAATTTTATTAACAGCAAATCAATATGTTAAAATATATAAAATTCTCGTGCCACAGTTTTCGTTGCCATACTCCTCCGAAACGGCTTGACCGATTTTGATGAAATTTTTTGTGCTAATCCGGTATCTATGAGAATCGGCCAACATCTATTTTTCATACCCCTAAATGATGAGAGTAAGGCAGAACAGCGTTTGCCGGGTGCAGCTAGTGTTAAAATAAATTTCAATCTAAAATGAGTTTCACCTATCTTATATCTTTAAACTATAGAGGGGGGGTATATTATATAGGGGGTTTCGGGGGCGATAAATCGATCTAGCTAGGAACCTTTTTTAGAAAATGTCATATTCGTGTTTTATTCGTGTTTTATCGACTTAAACTTACTTTTTTAACAAATAGGAGGCGTTTGAGTAGTCCCAAAATGTTATAACTCTTCCTGACATCTATTGGCGAATAGTAATACTATTTTTTGGCGAATAAAATTTCCAAAAAAACACAATTTATAAAAAAAAACAAAAAAAAAAAAATACCGAGCAAAGCTCGTCAGCTCGGTCATCCAGATACTGATTATTAATATGGCATTAATTATTAACTTTTCAGTTGGAACCGAAAGCGAGCGCACGGATACAGAGGAATTGGTCGGGCGGGCCGCGTCCCAATGTTCGGCACCCCCAGATCTATTGCCAAGCGAAGCGCGCGCTCTTCTCCAACCTACCACTCCGCCTCCAGTACCAGTGAGAATCTCTGAATCTTGCTCAAAGAGAATATCATCGCCCGTTCAAAATACGGACTGCAATGAAAATAAACAGCCAAGATTACGCTTTGAGGTAAAATAAATGTGCTATTTGTATTATTTTTTTGTCTAGATGAACAAAATAGTAAGTCTTATGGACTTATGGAATTGATAATTACGTACAGGGTAGAAGAATATCAAAACATCAATTTAATTCTTTTTAATTAATAAACTTGGCAAATGGTGAATGACTCATAAATTGAAAAATATTGCATTAATATTATCATTTTTAATAAGCAATGACTACTAAATGTAACAAAATTGCCATTCATCACGGAACATCCAGTTTATTGAATGCGAGATGAATCATCTATTTACGTCGTATCAGTCTCCGGGCAGGCGGCTTGCTTTTGTCTTATAATCAAAGATCGTAAAGGCGCGACTAGTTTCCTTTTAAAGCGAAAGATAAGGACGCCGGTCCCCATCAGCCGACATGTGGCCGTTTCTCGGCGCCGTCTATTATCTATATTTTAAACATTGTAACGATCATAGTCCAAATAATTTACCGCTGAAGTCAGCACTTAAATGGACACAATCCAGTAAACAGTTTTATTTTTTAGGAGTTAACCTGTGATGTTGAGCTGCAACATCCCCAATCTTCAAAACAACAACCGCTACAGTTTTCCTTTACCCTGTATGATCTTGATGGGCATGGACGGATGACTAAAGATGTATGTATCTACAATTAATTGTTACTTATATAACTAAAATGCAAAAGTACCTTCAAAATCCATATATAGATATCATATAGAAATATCCGATTAAAGGCATAGGATCTTATACTCAATTTGTTAATATTAAAGTTATAACAAATTACGTCATATTTTCTTTTTTGATTGCTACACAAAAATTAAATCTATGCAGCAAATAATAAAATAAGAAATATCATAATTTCAGGACATAGCTGGCATTGTATCCACTATATACGAATCCATTGGAAAGTCTGTCACAGTTCCGCATTATGGATCTAAGACTATACAAGTACGGTTGACAGTAGTCCCTGAAGATGGACAACCGCGCAGTCAAAAGGAGAAAAGAGACGCCAGACGGAGACGGCGACGCGAACAAGCAACAGTTAACACAAGCGCACCCCCAGATTGTGCTGAACATAGTGAGGAAGAACACCATGACAGATTATCAAATGATGACGATGCCTCATCAAAGTCGTCATGTTCTGATCGTAAGCCCCCGCCCCAAAGGCCAGCACCCATTTTACGGCAGAGACACCAGCGTCATCCGCGGAGAGAACACCGAGAACGCAAATATACTAAGAAACGCTCAGGGAGTCTACAAAGGCGGGAATTACTTGAAATAATTCAGGCCAATATGGAAAAAAATCACCTGAGTTTTCAAGCATCAAGGTATAAACAATATATATTAAGATATTTTCTTATTATACTATAACGTAACAATTTCAAAAATTTAAATTAGTAAAGTTTTCAGGCTTTAGGTACAGAAAAATCTCGTGAATAATTTATATATCATCTTTAAAATTATTACATGTATTTGCCTGAAATCTATGACTATATTGGAAAGTAGCCCATGTACCCTCTTTTTGCTTAATATGTATATCGCTTACATAAAACTACTACAAAAACAGATGTAAGACCGAAATATGTTCAATGTAAGGGATCTTTAAACATTAACAATGCTAATATGTGTCAAAAACAACGTGGTCATTAAATAAGTTATTTTTTAGTCCCATCAATGGATTTCTAGTAAATCGCAGCCGCACGCGTGCAGCTCTTTGTCCGACAGTGCCGGTCAAGACCGTTGACTTTATAAATGTGTATGCATCATTCTAGCTCCTGTAATCCCTTGAAGACTTAAGTTCATATTTAATTTTTTTTTTATTAAACCTTTGTAAAATGATTGGGGTCATTCAATGTTATACTGTAATACTATTTTTTTTACAGAAAGCCCAGCGATCCGGCCGCCTTTGAAGATGAAATAAGTAATAAATATCAGAAGATTCGAAACAGATCTCATACAGTGAATGAAAAATCTCAAACTTATCATAAACTCAAGACAGAAACGTCAGGAAATGGATATTTGGATCTGGCTAGTGGCGGTGATTCAAACTTGTGCAGATATGATAGGTATTTGCATGCCGTCATATGTTCTTCAGCGAAACATGCACATACGGGTTATCATCAAAAGCAAACTGCACCGTCACGACACACGCGCGCATCTCACCCAGTGAATCCGCGATCTCGTTCCCACGACCTTTCTTCTCAGACACAGCAACCGAGAGTGCTCCAAATAATATTCTTATAGAACTCAATAAAGGTCGAGCAATAAGCAGCTCTGCCTTACGTGTTATCAGTGAATCGGACAATTGTGGTTACCAAGTAGCTATAATAAAGTATTGTCGTTGTGTTACTTGTGTGAAAAGATAGATCACAATCTTTTTGTGACTAATAACAACAATATTAAATTAAGAAAATCAATTAGCATTCCACATGATTACTTCACTTTTAGCTGTAGCTTTAGTATTTATTTTCCTAACAGACTTAAATAAGATCTGTATTTTATACAAATTGATAATAATCGTCCTAAATTTAAATGTGAATCGAAAGTTGCGTAGAATGTTAGCTTCACTTAAAAGTTATTTATTTTTTGAGCATTTAAGAAAAGTGCCTTATAATCGTTGGTTTTTCGTCGTGAATGTCATCTTAATGTATTTTATAGTATTTAGGTTTTGTAGCAATATATGCAATGCTCATTTGAATAATGTACTTTTTGTATAATTGTATAATAAGACTCGTTTAAGAGTTATAGACTGACTTTAGTTATAGGTGTTAGGTGCTTTATTAGAAATGTGTAAATTATTGTTAAAATTTGTTACAATACTGTACTTAAAGCTGCTCTCTTTAATTATTGTATCGTAATGTAAAAAGCAGCATATTTAAATATTAATATTATTACCATTATCAGTATTCATTCTCGTTAAGAATCTCATTTCTAAAATTTTCATCTACCTCTAATTTTTAATAGATAAGGTTAATTTATTATAATTACTTAGAAATGTTTTGTTAGCTGTATTTGTGATAAAACCACAGTGAAATAAAGTATGTAAATGAACATCAAATTGTCAATTTTTTATACCATTCATGTACAGTGTAAAGTGCTTGATCTTGTCAAAAATATTTATTGTCGAAATAGAAAATTAATTGAACGAATTGCATTTTATTCCAAACTTTTTAATATTAATTCGTCATCTTCCAAGGGTTTTCATTCTAAACATATATACAACCAAACAAAATAACATAATTACAGCTGT
Source organism: Zerene cesonia (assembly GCF_012273895.1). NCBI lineage: Eukaryota > Metazoa > Arthropoda > Insecta > Lepidoptera > Pieridae > Zerene > Zerene cesonia. The sequence goes on along the minus strand of NC_052111.1, from coordinate 3,084,269 downwards.
AGCTATCATGGTCACTTCCATTGGCAGTCCACATTTATTGACAGCATATTCATCTGGAGAAATTGACACCTACAAGACACAAAATATTAAATTTTTCAATGTTATCCATATCTAAGTTCATTAACAAAATACTACAAGGCAAAATATTTTTCATTTGCGAGAGACAAACTATCCTATGTCCTTTCTATGGGCCTTACAGACTCACAGGTCCTTACTAGAGGCAGAGTTACTTTAATATTTATAATAATGATAGGGATATGTATAGTTAATGCAGCTGTTCGCCCGCACGAACAATGAAAATTTCTATAGAAAAAATGTTTTACTATAGCCTATATAAATTTCTACCTTCCTAATTACTTCTACACAAAACAATAGCTCCATTGCGACATGGAAGACAAACAAACAGGATTTATAATATTATTTGAAGACATTTCAGTAAAATTTTGCATATAAACTAAAATCAATATAAGATATTATAAGATAAAACAAATAATGAATCGGTAGACTGAGGAGTTACTAGATAGCAAAGATATTTATATGCTAACTTACCAACATATATTTTGGATCTGGTCTATTTCTCCATGAGAAAGATGGCACAGAATATTCAAGAAAGTCAATTTTACCATAATTATGCTTTAATAGGCACCCATGATGTGTATGGCCACCAAACACTACTCTGGGTTTAAGATTTTTGATCACAAAATCTGTTCCTTCTTTTGATAGTGCATCTATTTTCAATCTGAATAATTTATTTCTTTCTGGCAATGGTGGGGCATCGGATTCCGTGCACACAGAGTCAGATATTCGATAGAGTGGAAAATGCTAAAAAAAATACCATAAAAATACTTTCAGAAGCTATATGAATAATATCTTCTAAATTCTATTTTAATTTAGCTAAAGGGTTTGTATGTTCAATTAAAAATTATTTGTGTTGGCCTATTGGTTTTTAGAAATGAAAAATATTTTAAATGTGTAAAAAATATTTCTCTTGACGACAGATGAATTTCTGAAGTGAAGCTTGTAACATAATAAATAACTATACCTGCATAAGTATAGGTCTCGAATAATTTAAATTTTGCCCACCAAATTCACAGAATTTGTTGTCCTTGGAGCACTTGGAAAGTTTATCTGAAATATTATTAAAACAACTTCTTATTTCTACGCAGAATAAACAAAGAAAACAAAATAAATTAAGTGCTTACCTACTTGATATTAAAGATATTTCCTTTCTTGCTTCAGCACACATGTTGCATGAATCTCCTTCTAGTGCCATAGAATTAACAAGGATAAAGTGTGAACCTTTCAATACCAAGTGCTGCACAGTTGGAGCATTTAAAAGTTCTATGAACCTTTGCAGTGCTCTTTTCCTTATTCTACGAATAATATTGAACAAATTCAAATATCAATTGTTTAATTTTACATTCAAGAGTGATATTGAGCGAGTCCTATTGACAATATTCAGGTATCAATTTTAAGTTAAATAAATGAAACTGTTTCATTGAAAATCTATCTAAGAGTGAATGATTGATTCTTGATTGAGATTTAAAGATTGAATTTCTTATACTGGATAGCTTGTTGTCATACATATATATTAGGTTGAAACATTTTATTCTGCACTTGTAAATGAATAGGAGGTCTAGACCTGTTATGAAAGCCTATGTCATGATTACCCATAACAACATGCAATTTTGTAGTCTGTGGTACAGGAAATAGTTTGTAAAATCGCTCTACATAGGCATTAAATTGCTTATCATCAGTCCATTCGCCTTCATCAAAGAGGTCTCCTGTAACAATTGATTATACATTCTAAATATTACATTATATTCAAAATATCTTTAAAAGAGCATTATAGTAATAATACGCTTAAATAAATAAACAAGTTATAAATTAATAATCACCCAATACAAACACAACATCAGGTTGGTGTGTATTTATAATAGCCGTAAATGCTTGATGCATTTGCCATTCTCTTCGTAACTTATCCAGCCAATGTCCTCTGTAAGGACCCAATAAATGGGTATCTGATAAAACGAACGCTTTTAAAACTTTTCCTTCGGTAGAGTTTACTAATTTTGGCCAACTACACTGAAAACATTAAAAGAGTGAAAAATATAAAAACTAAATTGAGTTTATTTATGTGAACATAATATAAGTAAATAGTAATACCTGAAAAACGACTACATAATATATGAGAAACTCACAATAGAGCCCGATAAAAAGTAAGCCCAAAATGGTTAACAACAGTTTTTTCGTAACACGTCGCATACTTATATTATAATAATGCTACTTACGAAATGCTTTAAAACTCAGCTTTAAGAAAAGAAGTCTATAATATTTAAGCCCAACTAAGTTTCCAAGGAACATCAGTTCAAAAGATAAAATGTGATAAGGGAAATCTTGTTTGATAACAAGCAATGACAACTGACAAGCAAAATGACAATTTTGATTGTCAGTTGTCATTGCTTGTTCATGATGATATCACTCACTCACTCATTCATCACGAAATCTCAAAAAACGGCTGAACGCATAAAAGAGAAATTTTGTACCCTCCGTTGGGTGAAGCCATTAAGAAAGAGAAGAAGAAGAAGAAATTTTGTAGTTAGTAGACGCGCACTTAGAATGGATTTTATGATGGGGCTGAGTCTAGTCTTCTAGAGCTGTCGAAAGTTTGTATGTAAGATCAACATTTTTTGCTAGAATCTCAAATTTGAGAGATTTTAATATAGACGTCCACTTAAATGCTATCGCTATCCCTGTGTTTGTCTGTCTGTCCATCCGTTTATCACTAAGTTGTATCTAAAAATTGCAATAGTAGGACACTTGAATAGCTAGTAATTAATAAAGGCGAGAGTAGAAACCGTCAAACGACCATGATTGTAAGAATGAAATTTCAAAATTTTATGTCTATAGCAGAAAAAACGATTTTGTTGTCTTTATCGGCCGGTTCTTAGGGTTTCGTTGCCAAATGGCAAATAAAGGAACCCTTACGACGTATTACTATACTACTCTTTGTCTTATAGATTTGTCATATCTTTTCGTCCGTATCAATCACTTTTTCCTGGAACTATAAAAACAATACTGTTGAACTTGGTAAGTGGATGTAAATAAACCGCATTAAGATATTCACACAAAAATAGAAAAAAAGAAATAAACACATTTGCGGGTTCCCCATACAACTCTAATGTTTTTTCATCAAACTTTTACTTGTGGGTTATTAACTGTTTCAAGTGCGGCCAGGCGATATTTCCTTCTATAGACTGTACATCTATGGATTTTCTCAGGATTTCCTTCAGTATATAAAAATTGCAATTTGCATTTGTTTATTACGCGTATATACGCCTTTGACGGCGACACACGCGTGCGCTCCATCTGCCTTTTGCAATTTGTTATAAAACAAATTGTGATATGTATTAATTAAAGCTTATTACTACTATCAAAAAACAATTGTAAACGAATGTAAATTAAAGAAAATAATTTCAAAATAAAACTTCTATAGCAAAATTAGCCTCATTTATTGTACGAAATATATAAAAACATTACATAATTAATGATTAGATTAGTTTAAAATACGCTAAGGTCTTCTAATTATTAGTAATTTAATACATGCATCTTAAAACTAAAAAAAATATTAGTGCATAAGTTGTACCTTTAAATATTAATAAAGAACCAAAAAAGGGTAAATTCAATATGTAATTATTGAACATACATATATAGGATTATAATATACAGTACATATAGTGCTACTAACTATCATGTACATTAAATTAAACATACAGTGTAATCATCACTTAATATAAAAACCAAGAATAAGGTTTGAGATGAGTACATAATTTAAATAATTTTTTGGTGTAAATAAGGTACTAAATTGCGTAATCAGATTGTAAAGCTATGTCACAAAAAAACTGAAACATTGGTATTCATGGTAAAGTAGAATTAGTTAAGGTACTGTTGATCAACGATGCTGCTGAAAATTTTGTTTAAATGTTGAGAACCTTTCAACATGCATTATGTACTCTGCAACACGCAGTGAGAAATATGGGACTTTACACCATTGGGGACAGGTACACAAAATAAAATTAAAATTTAACACATTAATGGTGATATCGAACAATGCAAATCCACCTTTTTTTCATCCTTTTTCCTTATACTTATCATACCTGATGCTTAGGTTTGTATGCAATGACCAGTACGATAACAATTACACTAAATAAAAACATTATATTTCTCCTTTTTATAAGAAAGATAGGAGTGGCTTATATATTTTTAAATTAGTGCCGGTATTTCAATTAACTTGCTTATATTAAATATATGGTATAAACTCAAAATCGGGACTCAATATATTGCTTCTCGCCACTACTGTTTATGACCTTTCTGTTTAGTTCACGACTAATACAGCAAAATCACACGAAAGAAAAACACGTTACATGGATTTAACATTAATAATAATGGCAAAGCCTTTCATATATGAAATTCGACGAGAATAATAGGTGGCGTCTATAAGCCAAATATAGCAAATGTTGAATATGCTATATTGGCAACACTTGGATTGTGAAAAATGGTACTTGATAATAGTTATTTGATATTTGAAAGTGAGTTCTTTTTCTATTGCTTTAACTAAAATAGACTTTTATTTCAACTTATATAATTAAATTAATTTGTATACATTATAAACCCATAGATTAAATTTTTACCAAAAATTATTCTACCATTGATCTTTGGGCTTTTCGATGTAACAGAACATTTGTGTTGCTGTTTTTTCAACTTTAATTACAATCTATTTTCTGGAGTTGATTTGCGACATTATGGATCACGGATAATGGTCTTTGAAAAAAAAAACTTAACTAAAATAATAATTACGAAAGTAAAGCACCTAGCATAACCAATACTGTTTAAAAATAAAAAAAGCTTAATACAATAATATCACAACTAATATACCATTAAATTCATTCATTCAATTATGTATAATATTATGGAGTAACTCTCGGTTTGGCCAAGATCATATTGTTACTGAGAAAATCTACTAATAACGACCTGAGTTGTGATTTTTACGACGAGTTTATCTCTTATATATTAAACAAACACATTATTTTGTTTGACCAAAAGTATACGAAACTGCCATACTTTGATTGTGCTTCTCTTGTAGCATTGTATTATGTCGTTAATAATGAGATGATCTTGCCCAGATCTCCACATGTTCGAGCTAATCCATTCGTCAAAGCTTTAATGATAACATTATTTATAAAACTTACTATTCAATAGGAAAATTAATAAATTAACATTTATTTTGGCTTTGCCAAACATATCCATTATCGCACAGCCTTCATATTGCTTTTGCAAAAGATCTTGAATATCAATATCAACAGATTCCATCTCCACTCCCATAAACTTCCCTTTAATGGTAAAGACACCATTATGATCTGTTGGAGTAATTTCAAATTGGACGTTTTTAAACTGTGATGTTGAAAGTCCGTCAATCTCTAATAGAATGCCTCTTTCCAACAACTTAGCACCTGAGTACTTAACTGTTAATTTCGATTTCAATTTTTGCACATCCTTCCCTGACCTACGCAAGCACGCATGAACACTCCTAAAAATAGAATTAATATTAATAAAAAATGGTATTATCTTAGCCTTTCAAAAATACATTTATTTTTATAATTGATTCTTACCTTTTCCCAGCATGAAGATTAGCAAGACATGATTTAATATACTGGTCATATGACTTACACTTGTCCTCATAATACTTTGTCTTCTCCATGAGACTCTGTTTTGTTCGCGTCAAGGTTGCTAAAGCGCGCCTTTGAGCTTGTCTATACTTCCCTTTGTTACACAAATCCAAAGCTATGGATGTTATTAGGGCTTGGTATCCATCCTCTCTGGTTACATAGCCTTCATCTTCTAACATTTGCAAATTTCTTCGCAATTTTGCGATATGCTCACGTAATGACATCGCTTCGTCGGGTCTCGCTTGTCCTGAATATATCCGCCTTTGTACTTTTTCATTGTATTTTTCTTGTTGTTCTTTTGTAGTGCCAATACATATTGCTTCCAGTAAATGTTCACCTACATTTTTATGATATAAATAACTTATAACATTTTATAAAAAAAAATAACAATTATATAAAAGATAATCTTACCGTTTAAAAAGGGAATTATAGCGACGCACAACTCTTTAGTTTTAATAAAAAGTTTATTCAAATCAGTCATGTCGTCAGTAGGCGCTTGGAATTTATTTACAAGAGCCAAACATACTTCCAAACGGGCATTTTCCTCACAATCACCCACTTGCTGTAATAGATAATTTAATTATATATATATTTTTTTGAATGAACTAACTCATTTCTGCACGCTCTGTTTTGGAATCACCGAATTTTTTATTGAAATCTGAAGTCTTTCTGTGCCTCTCCTGCTAGCAAATACGAGTTATAGTAATTAGAACTAGACAATAAATATTGTAGATTGTAAATGAAGTATATATAAGTAAGCATAATAATTACTTATCAAGAGTAATAGCTTAGAGTAAAATACAGTTATATGATAAAATTTACAATAAAATTTTGTGATGAAAAGTGTTAATGCATTTTATTCATAAAATTTGTTAAAAAAGGATTGCTTAGACAGGTTACGAGAAAAAGATTACATTTGTTGAAAACTGATTTTAAAAAGGTATATTTTACTTTTGAACGTTTTTGCGTTTCTAAGACCATTTCTCATTAAACTGCTGATTATATTTTTCAAAGTTTTATAAGTATTTTTGAGGTTGATGTGACAAATATTTAACAATAATTTGAAACCTTCCTAAACAACTTATCTGTAATTATTTGAAAGAAATCAATTATTTAAATGTTTGTTACATTGTGTACATTGATTTTATGCAATATTAGCTTTGGCTAAAGTTTTTGATATTTCTAATTCTCTTACTAACAAGATTGCAAGGATTACCTTGTCTTGATTAGATAACATAAGGAAGAAGAATCAAAGTCTATAAAATATTTAAAAATTATCACCATAGTAACATCTCTGGAAGCAAGTTGTGCTACACTGGGCACTTCTCCTAGCTCATCAAGCAAATCATTTAGCCGGTCGTCTGGATCTGGAGCAATCACATCTTGGTATTCTATAAGGAGGGCATGAGTGTCTACAATTTCCTGTAAGAATATAAAAACAGAGGATTGAAAATGGGTGTAACATCACATGAATTTGAATTTGATTCTGTATTGGCATGTGATTACATGCTTTTAAATAGATAAAACCATTCAACATTGTTTTTGTTATAATTCTTCTATGACTATTTGTTATGGATCATCGGCGTCAAGTGTTGCTAGCACTAATATTGCAAGAATTTTGTAATTTTATTTTAATTAATACATGATATACCCTTCAAAGGCTAGTGTTACATTTTGTTTAGCTATTTAACTTTGCTGAAAAATTACAATGTGAAGCTCAAGACTCATTATTCTTATTATCATAACAGACAGATCGATCAAAATAAATGAATTTGTGAAGGAAGGAATGTTATTTTCCACCAGTCCACTCGACAGCCCGGGAAAATTCTATATATGGAAAGTCTTAAAAATATTTCGCTTGAGCGTTTTAGGACTAGTCTCGTTACAAATTCTTCTTATGACTTGAGATCAGTAAGTCCATGCATCACTTTTTTTATGAGTGCTGTTGTTAATGTAATATAATATATAAATAAGAGAACTATCGAGTACAGATGATACTATTTTATAATATAAAAGTTACTTACTTGAATAGTAATATAAATATGTGGATGATTAAGTAAAGTAGCTTCCGTATATTCGTCGACCGCAAAATATTCTTCTAGTGTCGGACCGCGACAACATCGTCTGAACAACTCTTTCATTTTCTCGTGACATTCCACTATAAAAGGATTCAGACAACGGAGGTGACTTGACTCCTCACCGAACTAACAACATTAATAGATAGATTAATTATATAAAAGAATAAGATATTTAGATTTAAAAATGTTATTTTAAAAATTTTTCATTGCTTTAGCCCTATGACGTCATTTAAATACATGAGGTGGTTAAGGGGAGGGGGCCAAGAGGCATCTCACCGGATTTTACTTTGGAGGGAGAGTTAGATGATGTGTTATGTAATTTATATCACAACAAATCAAATGTAGATATTCATTAAATTACCGAATTATAACATGGGTACTTAATAGATATCATTAACTCACTTACCCCCTTTTTAGCTGCTGAGAAATGCAAAATTTTAGCAATGGATGCGAGATTCTTTCTTTGGTCAGTAGTGAGGCAGCTGCCATTTGGCATGTTGATTATATGAAACGCATCAGGGGCCACTATAGCAGCATTAAAGAATTGATAGTAAACGAGATTTCCAATCACCTGAAAATTAAAATGACGATTAGTGTACATTTGTTATTAAGTTTAACAAGCTAAGCCTACAATTTCAGCAAAATTGCTTATCACAGCCACATAAATAAAGAAAATGGATGTTATCAGGTTATACATATTTAATGAATGGGAGTCTCCACCTTTCGTAAGTCCCTCTTCGGCAAATTATTTTCTGGACCACTCATATAAAAATTTTAACAAATTTAAAACAATCTTCTAGCAGAAGAAAATACACACCTTTAAAACATCTTTTTCGGGTGTATGGGGGAATTTCGATGTTAGTGATCTGTGTAAAACCCTTGCCATGTATGTGATACAGAAGGGTAATAAATCCGTGGATGATGTTATTTTGTCCAAAAACATGGATACAACCGCTTTTAATTGGGTGAGTGCCTTTTCTAAACGAGTTTTAACTTCAGGATAATTAAGAGCTTCTTCTTGGGTCACCGAGTATGGCAGTTTTCTGTAAAAAAAGTAAAAGTATTTCTTTCCATATTAATTAGTCTGTTATGATGTACTAAGAAATAATGATACCTTTAAGTGATAAATATTTTAAGTGCAACTTACGAAATTTGGCCCGTTTTCATTTCAGTCTCATTTCTCCAAGCTTTATAAATTTCTATTGGACCTGTTTCAATGTTTAACTCTCTATCCTGTATAATTTTTTCCACTAGAGGTCCTATTATGGTTTGAAGGCTATTTAAACCAGATAATTGTCTCGACAAACTGACTGCCATTTTAAGGACCAAAGGTGTGGATGCTATGATGTCGAAAGGTTTCGTGACCTTACAGCTAATTTCCTCCTCTAAAGTAAATCTAAATAATTTTAACAACAGATATTCGTCTCTTGTATATGCGCCAAAATTATAAAGACTCAGAACGACATTTTGCAGAAAAGAATTTGTTTTATTTTGTGGTATACAAAACAAAAGTTTAGATAAATATGTAGGATTTGTCTGCAATTCATAGAATAAATGTTGGTAGCCGTCTAAGAGCCTTTTGCTTTCTTTAGTAAGAGATTTTAGACCCTTAACCGCAGTTGTGATAGTGGCTAAGGACCCCTTTGCATCTTTGTTTACAGTCAATTTATTCATAGAACTATGTTTCACTAAATTGTTCAGTTTCAAGCCATGAGCAGCAACCTCTTGCAAAGCAATACGATTTTGTACTAGGAGACCAATTTTTAGGTCCATGTCATCAATTTGCTTTGATAGTTCCTGATTTTTTCGAATTGACTGAACAACTTCAGATTTTAATGTCTGAAGTTCGATTTCTCTGTCGTAATCGTCTGTGGTAAAATCTAGCATATGTATGAATTTCTTAACAACTCGTAAGGGTGGATTGGGAGAGTGAAACAGAGAAGTGAAGGCTTCTCGCGCACGCCGTCCACGCCAAATAGCTTGTATTTTGACTATTTTTTGTTCCTGTATAAAAGGAAAAGATAAGTACACGCAAATTTCATTAGGCAACTTGAATTGAAAAATTGCAAACTTTTCTCCATCAAGATTACTTACTACTACTAAATCTACATATTAAAATTAGTAAAATTTTTTAAATATGCGCAATAATTGCTTTGAAAGAAGGTTTGGCTTAAAATAGTAAATAATTAAAAAAAAATTAGATAATGTGGTATATTTACTTGCACTTTGTACCAAGCTAAAGGATTTAATTTTCTTTCTTGCTTCAATTTTGCTTCAATAGCTTTCATTTTAATCAAAGTCCCATATTTTCTTTGAATCAAAATCCGCCTCCACCATGATTGTATTTTTATAATTGATCCTATATTATATTTAAAATAATTGTATCTTTCAATCTTTTGTCTCATTAAATAACCTTTGCAATGAGCTTGGAATTTAATTAATGTTTTCTCAAAATGCATCTGTTTATATGAATTGATGTGGTGTTTATTTGTTTTTTCTATAATAGCTTTAATATCTTTCTTCGTCAAGTAGCGTGCGTGAGGTACAAAGTCTTTTGGTGTCGTCCAACTGTACGTGTAAGATTCTACATCAATATAGACAGTATTACCAGCTTCTGTATGGCACACTATCCAAGGGCAAATATAATGTCCTTTCTTTTTTATGGCTTTAGAAAACATTTGAAAATACACCTCCTTACAGGAACTATCAACTGAGCTTGAATCAGAGAGAAGTGGACACATCAACATTTTCCAAAATGTATTCAGATCATTTTTAATTACAGCCAAATTCAATTCAACAATTGCATCAGTTAGTTCCTTCACTTTCAATGATTCAACATTAACATCATTAATAGCTTGAACAATATCATCCAGCCAAAGATTTTGAGATTCTTTGTTTAACAGCCTTTTCTTCAATGTTCTCATATATAAATGATATTCTTCTTTATGTAGTGATAGTGGCAGTTTAAGACAAGGGCTCTTCAACAATGCTATTAAAGTGTTAACATTTTCTTCTGACACTGCTTTGTTTATGCAATCAACAACTTGTATCACTGAAAAAAAACCCACTTATTAGAAAAGCAACTCTATGTAACATTACAATTAAATTTCATATCAATAAATACATACACTCATCATTATTGTCATCTTTCATGTTAACCATTTCAATTGTGTCTCTTACATCCTCCAATGTTAACAAAGGGCATTCACATTGTTCTTTGAATTTAAATTCTAGAGCAGAAACTAACGCTGAAAAATATCGGCGGCGACAATGTGGACGCAACATTTCTAAATGTATTTGCTTAGAATTAAGGGAATTCCAAACTGCTACTTCATCACCTCTTTCAACTGCTTCAGAAATAGAGGCTATTGAAGTCAAATAGGACACAGATGCAGCTATTTCACTCTCATTAAGATTTTTATCCAATTCACATTTTTCCAATCTCATCTCTTCATGTAATAATGGCATAGCAAATTTGTTGATTTTAAACTTAAGTTTCAATTTTGGATTTGATAAAGCTACATATAAATCATCAGGGTTTCCTTCATCTAATGCCTTGTTTACAGCGGCTATGGCTGATTTATGACCATCATGTTCAAGAGATTTGTTATTACCGTCATAAATTATGCTTTGAAATATTTTATGCCAATTTGTGATACTCTCTACATCAACATCTTTACTATTTTCTGTCAATTCCTGGACCACATCACAGTAAAAGTCAAGGTTGTTAGGGCTGTAGTCTTTTAATTTAACCCACTCTTCATTAAATATCTTATGTAAACTATTAATATCATTTCTATGGCAAGCTGAACACAAAGATTTCCACAGGAACTTATAGTTTGTAGAAGTTATGTGTCCTTGAATTTCCACCAATGTCAACATTTCATCATAATCATCAGGGATATAACTGTCATTAAGGGAATGATTATGGGCCACTTGAACTTTTTCATGTTTTGCATTTTTCAAAACATCTTTGTAGGTATCTATTAACCGGTTTTGGACATATTTCAGTTTGAGCTGAGGATTCAATAAAGCAGTTGTTATTGGTTTTTCTGTATCTAGCAAATCATTTAGTTCTTGTAATGCTTTGTGGGTACTTGCATTATGATCAATGCTATTGTTTGATAGGATGCCACTGATTTTTTGAAACATTGGTAAAGGATGTTTGCATTTTTGCAAGTCTTTTG
>NC_052111.1:3053200-3071278 GCF_012273895.1 Zerene cesonia | reverse complement strand
CAAGTAGGGACTTTCATACACCACACAAGACACATTAGCATGCTACTATTAATTTCACACTGGTTTTCTGTGGGGGTGTGGTACTTCTCCGGGTGCGTGCTGGCCCAATTCATGGCAAAGCATGCTTAACTCCCACATATTATCTTATCAATTGATGTAATATAGGAAGTGGTTTTTTTTATAATCAGTGAGCTTCATCCCTGGCTATGAATATTATATTTTTTAACTGTATATGCAGTATTAGATTTCATAAAAATCGGTTCATGACTCTTTTCAGCATTATGATATTCCTAAATAGTCTCGGATTACAACCTTACTTATATTATATGGATATAAAAATTTAAAATATGTTAAGTCATTCTTACCTGTGAAAACAGCTTTTCCAAAGACATCATGAATTATAGGTGCTTTTCCTAGTTTAAATAAATGGGAACTTAATGCATGGATGCAGTAAATTACTCTTGGCATATTCTTATTGTCATAAATATCTGTCGTTTCTGGTTGGAAGGTCTGATACAAAAGATAAAAAACAAACAAAAATTATGCCTTAAGTCTATATTTCACCAATAATAATAAATTAAATAGTAATCATTAATTTCAATTTGAAACATTTATTTTATTACTAGATTTCTACGTCTATTTACTGTGAATGGAAACAATAGAAAAAAGCAATAGTCACCACAGGTAATTCAGTTTTCTTCAATACTTGTAGAAATTTATTTATATTATCAGTATGTTTAAACTGTAGACCCATAGCCTGAAATAAACAAGTATTTTCTTTATTTTCTAAAGAGGTTAAGTATTATTTGTGTATTCTATTATAGAATAAGATAATGTTTTATAATTTTCCTGACCAAAGGCTATATATGGTGGCCATTTACAATTGGGACGAGAGAACTGCACAGGTGAAGTATTGTAGGTGTAAAGCACTTTTCCAGAATCAAAACTGGTTTAGAAATTTTTGTAATTAAATTAAAAAGAAATATTTCAAACACTAAAAAATAAGGCAGTCAAGAGAAAATAAAGGATTCAATTAATATGATCTAGTAAATACAATAGTAGTAAACATATAGTATATCTAGTAAATACAATTGTTAATGATAACATTGATTTGTTACTTCAAAAACGTATTTAGTAGTGTAATTTAATTTGGTACCTTGTAACGATGTTGATCAATGTCGTATATTTTGTTCCAAGGAAGTAAGTCAGGAGCAATAAAATGGCCCAACTTAGCCAGGTAAACGCCATTCCGTAAGCATTCCTCAAATTCAACAACTGGAGGTAACGACTCTTTTAAACAAGCTTCCATCCATGTTTTGGCTTCTTCCAAACGACAAAGATACTCATATGCAATGGTTCTTTGCCGAATAACATCCATTTCTTGTGCTGTTTTGCGAACCTCCGTATCGCCTGCAAATATTATAAATTTTAGAACATTTTAATACTGACTGATATTCCACCACATTAAAATCAAGTATTGAAAAACATCGACTTCAATTTATATTAAGTAGATATAGATTTAATACGATATTTCAAAACTTACCATCATCAATTTTTCCAATAAGTGTCTCATTTATATCCTTTCCCATGACTTATAATTTATTATATCGACATAAGACACACCAAACTTGCGCATTCGTCTTTATATCAATCATTTAAATAAAAATAGTTAAAACTTATAATGTACGCAATGCCTGCAATCTGCATAAAAATATTTGTATTTCCAGGGCGGTTACAAAACCACAGATTACACAAAACATGGTAGGATCCTAAAAAGACAACACAATACATTATTGTCATATCCGTATCTGTATTTACGACGGAACTGTCTATTCGACATACAACAAACTGCATAATATTGTTATTTTTAATATGCTGAAAAATTTATATGGGTAATTGATACAAAAATAAACATAAATTAAGCGTAAGATCGGAACTTTTCAAAGAAAGTAAAAAAAATATATATTGCAAAAATTCATACAATAAGCTATTGATATTTTTATATAATGCATTGGTACAATACCTTTAAGAAGGTTTATACCCAGGTATAATATAAAACATAAAACAACGAAAGTCATTTGACAATATTAGGCAAAGTTCAGATGGTTGCGTGCACGTAAAGACGAACGCGTGTCAAACGCGTTCATCTTTACGTGCACAGAGTAAGTATGTAATATCTTACTCGCGTATAGAAGAAAACTTCGTTTAAACCAACGCACATCTATAATTTGATCATAAATCGCGCTCGAGGGGAATGAGCTACCGCATAATACTTACTCTATGGCTACTTGCTACCGCTTGTCGTCTGAATTCTGAACTCTGCTCGCGCATTTACGCGCATCAACGCATGACCATTTGGACTGAGCCTTAACGATATTAAAACTTATTGTATTAGTTTCATAAACAACCAGAAATATTTGAGATATTTGATAAGGTATTTTGATCTTTGCATCTTTTATCCTTTTTATAAATAGTTAGCTGGTACAACGCAAAATAATTATATTAAGCTATGGAAGAGGAGAGTATTGATTTATCTAGAAAAGAGTCTCCGTTTAATCCGATTTGTAAATGTTTTTTGGAACCTGCAATTTCTGAGGAAGGAATAAAAATTTCATTTCGTAAAGAACAGGTTCTTAACACCGTAGTAAGAACCGAAACATATCTCCGTGAGCGCCGAATTCCAGAACTTATTCGTTTTCTTCTCACCAAATTAATATCTCAGGCTCCTTCCAAACCAATCGCTTTTCTTGAAAAGTTGATTGATGAGTGCATGCTCTTTCGAGCAGGACATGGATCGGCTCCAGTTTTATATGAATCGAGGTAAAATACTTCATATCTGTATTTTTTTCATCGCGGAGAATGCATTGACACATATAAGATAATATTAACGTAATTAAGAATTAACAATACACAATGATTGGATAGAATCGCTAATTATCACTATTAGAACACATCATCGTAAAACAAACCATGTATGCATGCATAATCAGTTTGCCTACCTGTTTAAGATAAACTAAAAATCGACTCTACGAATAATAATTAGTATTATGTACGACTCAGACTGTGATTTACAGAAAATACATCCTGTGTTTTTTTTACTAAATAAATCAAAACGAGACCAAAAGAGAGTCCTAAATTTTTTATCATTTAAAATACTGGCTTTCATTCATCACTTTGAAAACCATCTTATTCTAAAACGACGTAGGCGTGACATGTCGTTTTATTTATATGAAAGAATACAATTTTTCCTATGTTAGTTAAGATAAAAAAAAAAACTTACTGTAACTGAGCGGGGTATTTGAAACCCCCAAAACTACCTGCGTGCCTACATGATCGTTGAAGAATACATTCAATGATACATGAAGTGTTCCCTTACGTAACATTAAATTTTTTGCAAGAACACGACAAATTATGTGATAATAATTCCTCAAGGTGTCTGAAATTAGTGTAATAACTATGTGTCTTAGAATAACTAGCATTGAAATTTTTTTTTCATCCATGTTGTTTTAATTGCAGACACTTAGAAGCGGTAATTAAAAGCTTTGATCCATGTCAACGAGGATGGTTAAGCACAGGTCAAGTTCGCAGACTTTATACTACTTTAGGATTAGTTCCTGAAGAATTTTTAGAAGAAAGAGTGCCAGTCGACATCATTTTCAAAAGCGTAAAAAGTTGCCAAGAGAAAGAGTTATATGATTTACTTGTTGCTGGAACAAACTCGGACAATAACAGCGATTATTTGAAATCTGATGAAGTCTGCATCAGTAATAAAGTTCCTTTGGAAGATTATTTCTTGTTTATTTTTTTAGCGTTTTGGCTCGAGTCAGCGTTAATACAAATATTAATTTTAACTGATTTTAAAACACGATTCGTACATTATATTACGTTTAATGTTTATCTTGATTATCAAAGAACAAGTACTGCGTAGACTATATTATAACAGAGACAAACTATTCTCTGTTTACTTATATACTGTGTGTACTTGTATACTGGTCTGCGTTCCGTTTTATATAGTAACAAAGAGTAGTACAATAATACGGGTAAATAGTAACCAGTATAATAGTGGGTCCAAATTATATGAATGTCGAAACTTCGCCTCGTTGTGAACACAGTAAAAGCAAACCGTTGAAAAATTTAAAGCCAGTCATCGAGATGTAATGGTATACTTTTTATTGGACATTTCAATTTGTGATACTATGATTGTTCCATCAGTGCACAGTATTACGAACAAAGAGTAGTATGATACTACGAGTGATGAATTTTGCCTAAGAATCAGCTTCACACATCTTAACAGTGGTCGCAATGTATAACGGAACATACCCTACTTGTCATTATGGATTGTCATTATTTGTCAAGTATTAATTTCAATTGTAAATTGTCATCACCGACACCAATCATTGGAATTTAAAATCGATTTTGAGAAGATTGACCTTTGAAGAGTACAAAGCAGCTGATACTATAAATGAAATACACATTTTAAATATAATTAATTCATATGAAAACTGTTATAACAATGTCTAATAAGTTAAATTAAAAGTATTTTATCCCATATTTTTAATACCTCTTGATAGTAAATAATCCTTTTGAAAATATTGATATGAAATACTTGGTAGTGCTTTTGATTGGTTAAATGATTTAGGGCAAAATTCTGACAATATGTTTTTTATTGGCATTTTCATTCACATTGTATTTTTATTCTCAATTTTTGATATATACTTTAAGTCACCTATTGTAAACAATGTACCTTCTTATCAACCGAGACACGAGCCACTTTCTGATAGGCTTGTCCTTTTTGTAGTAGATGGTCTTAGAGCAGAATCATTCTTGAATTATACAACTATGCCATACTTAAGGTGAGAGTAACATTGTGGATCAAAATATATTGTATAATTGTGTGTTCAACATATTATTTACTACTTTTAGATCAATAGGTAACTCATATGGACGTTGGGGTATTTCTAACACCCGTGTACCCACAGAAACTCGTCCAGGACATGTTGCAATAATTGCTGGCTTTTATGAAGACCCATCAGCTGTTGCCAAAGGATGGAAAGAGAATCCTGTAGATTTTGATTCCTTATTTAATCAAAGTTCCTATACTTGGTGCTGGGGTGCATATGATATTGTTGATATATTTACCAAAGATAAAAAATTAGAAGACCATATTTTTGTAAAGAAATTTGACCCATATGATCAATCATTTAGCTCTGATAAAAATACTACATTGCTAGATAAATGGGTATTTGATGATGTAAAGAACTTCTTACAAAAAGCAAAACATGACAATGACTTGATGCAAAAATTGCATAGTAAGAAAATTATTTTTTTTTTGCATTTATTAGGCACTGACACATCTGGCCATACTCATAAACCTAAAACACCGTAAGTGATTTACTTTTTAAGTGTACAGAAGTAAACAAATTAAGTGAATATAGATTCATCTTAAATTTTTAGAAACTTTTTAACAACGCTTAGAAATGTTGATGATGGTATAAAAGAAATGGAACATCTGATTAGAAGTTTCTACAATGATGATGGAAAGACAACATTCCTTATGACTGCAGATCATGGAATGACTGACTGGGGTATGTTTTAAAATTAAAAGCAAACAAAAAATTGTTTCTATATTTATAGTTTGGTAGTGTAATAATGTTCATAGTCAATTAATTTTTTTTTCAGGTTCACATGGTACTGGATATGAGCATGAAACAAAAACTCCATATGTTCTTTGGGGAGCTGGTGTTCAACTAATTCAAGATGAAGAAAAACATGTTGATGCTGAAACAAATTTCATGGTTCAGGAACATAGATTTGATTTAAATCAAGCAGATTTAACACCTCTGATGGCCTCATTTCTATCCATACCTGTACCTGTAAATTCTGTTGTATGTAATGTTTTAATTTCCTATATAGTCCTTATACATGTTAGTAAATAGAGGAGATATTAAGAGTAAATTTTGGGCATTATTTCCTTTTTTTAGGGACAATTGAAATTAAATCTACTTGATTCTTCATTGGCAAATAAAGCAAATGCATTATACAGTAATAGTAGACAACTGCTAGCACAATACAATACAAAGAGACTTGATGTTGAGGCTAGAGCCATTTCTATTTTATATAGACCATATGAACCATTAGATGGTAAAAAAGTGGAAGAAATAATAAGGTTCACAGAAATGTTGCTAGACCATGGTGACTATGAGAAACTGATAATGTTTAGTGAAGAGATTATGGATTTGAGCCTAGCTGGTCTTATATACTATCATAACTACTATCAGAAGCCACTCTTAGCAACAATTACAATCTCCTTTATGGGTTGGATAGTGTATTTATTACGCACACTGATGGAACAATCCATAGTATCACAAATTGATGTGTCCAACAAAAAATATCATGCTAAAAGTAATTTATATAAAAAGGCTGATAAAATTATTTTGTTTATATCATCGTTTTGGGGTGTACTTTGTAGTTATTTAATTTATGGTAAGTTGTTGCAGTAGTATTTATGAATAAGTTATTTATTTATTAAATTTATATGCTTAGACTTTTCAATAATGTAACTGTTTTAATTCCAGCACAAGATTTGCCAGCTCAGTACTATGTTTACTTCTTGCTACCAATAGTGCTCTGGTTATATGCTTTATCACCAGTAAAGCTTTGGATATTGACTTTTAAGATGTTATACCGTAGGCGGGGCTTCACCTTATTGATAATTGAAGTTTTGTGTTACACATTTGGTTCAATTGCTATTGTAAGTCACACATCATTTTTAAAATTTTTAAAATTAACAAATGGTTAATTGATGCATGGTTTCAACATATAAAACTATAATGGTTTGATTTTTAGGGATATTCATTCACATATAGATGGATGCTCAGTATACCATTGCTTGGCATGAGTTTATGGCCTATGTTTGCACCATCAAAGCGAAATGTAAACACTTTACTGTTTCTCTCATGGCCATTGGGGTGCTTGATATTAAGTGTTTTTTCAATTTCACCAGTTATTGGGAAGGATGTTTTTATTGAATTAGTGTAAGTGTATTTGTTAAATATTTAATTTCTTGTGTTTAGTATTAATTAACAGAGTAAATAATAATTTAAAAATTTGTTCCAGGTAAAGAATTTATTATGAGGTACAAATTATGTTAAACAATGATATATATTGATAATATTTGTTTCAGATATCTTGGTGGTTTTATATGGCTCCTGGTTATGATATATTGTGTATGGTTTATATTAAGTCCTAATTGTGAAGATAAAAACAACTTGAGAGATGTAATTCTTTGTATAGTACACATGGTTATTCTTACTATTACATTACAAATAATATTTGTGCAGTCAAAGAAATTTGATGGTGGTGTGCCAATTTCACAAGTATTGCAAAATATTTGTTGGTTAATTACTGGTAAGCATTCTATAAAAACCTTTGTTTTGAAAATTCAATTATGTAACGTAATTTCATTTGCATTTTAAAATAATTTATATTAAAACAACATTTATTTTTGTGCTATTATAGAATAAATCTACACTTATTTACATTAGGATAGACAGAATTATTCATTTCTTAATCTTGTTGAATTAATGAACACGAAACTTTTTGCAAAAATTTATTGGTAACGTAACCAATATAATCCTTTTTCAGCTCTTTTGCCAGTGTTGCCCCTTTTGTATAGCAAGAGATTGAACAATCGTATTCTCGGCATTAACTCTTCAACAATTATTTTTTATTTATTATTATCTGTGGCGCACGAGGGACTTTTTATTGTTGCGTTGATATTTAATATTACTTGTTGGATGTACATTGAATTTAAACTTCTTGACATAGGCAACAAAGAGGTAATAATTATTATTGTTATTTAAACATGAAATTTGCATTACCTTAACATAACATTATTATTTTTTTTATTTAGGTTACGGATTATTATTTTAATTCGGAAGAACCGCCGATGGATAAGCATATTGCATCTTTCGAAAGGAGCATAAGCAGCCATGACTTTAGGAGAGCTTTCTTTTTTGTATCCTTTTAAACTTCTGTGTAATCGGTGTTGAAGGCAGACAAGACATTAAAGGCTACCTTTTTGGAATTCGGAAGCATGTATTACGTTATGTCTGCTGTTCAATTAAAGTCGTTTAATATTTGTCATGCTTATGCATTACAAAATATAGCCGTTAGTATTATAGGTATCATCTTAAATATAATCTTTTTCTATTTTTTATTATTATTTTATCTTTAATTATAAACACATCAAAATATGAAAGGTATGGATTCGAATTTGGAAATCTAAAGATCGTTAACGCGTTATTCTAAAATGTTGTGTCTATGTATACAGAATAGGATAAAGTATACCAAAACTGCATAAAGTGGATTATGAAGAATCCATATTCATATCCATATAAGGTATTCTTGGTCAAATCAATGCCACGACAAATGATTTGGGAGAAATGGAATCAGTGGAGGTAGAATTTTTTACGATAGCCCATCGGGATTTCACATTGACGATAAGAATGAGACCTGTGTTCACTGCAAAGCCCCAGTCGTGGTCGAATAGCGTTTGGGCCACAACTCGCGTTTCGCTATATGCTCTTTGTGATTGTCGCAACGCGTCGTGAACGTTTGTATTTTAACGTCTTTTTAATGTGACCATAATGCGTTGTGAGCTAAATTAGCAATGTTGGTATTTAAATTTTACATATATGTGTGCATATGCTTCACATTAGTTCCGTTTCGTTTTGTAAATCCTTATCGTATCACAGATTTTATACATCGTGCTATCCTACTTTGGTACGGGCAATATAGATTCATTGAATTCTTATGAAGTGCGATGGGTCCTCTGCTTTACGACCTCATATAAGCCGTTTCTCATAATGGCTTTGATAATAATGAAAACTCTGTCAACACAACTAAGTATTGCCTGTTGTTTTCGAGCCATCCAAAATCTAACAAAGGTATGTATATTCGGCTTTGGATATTCATGTTTTATTTTTACCTACATAGTCGTTTCGAATCCACTTGGGTAGACACTTTTTTTATTTTATCTTTATATTTAAAACTAACAAGAACCACAAACCAAAAGGCAATAAAATATTTGCCTGTAGCTAAAAAAGACTTGCATTTATGAAGGTATAGAATCTGCGTCGTTTTGGGTACGTCGTTTAAAAGCCCCCGGCACAATATGCTTTGCTAAACATCATAAAATCTATATATTTTATTTCGTCTATTTGTATGGAGAAACTCAATAATTACTTGCTTTAACGATTAATAATTTTTTCTAAACTAAAGCAGAAGCAAAGAAATGTGGATCGCAAAGTATAAATTAATTAAACTGGCATTAATATGTTATGTTTCAGGCTCCAATGGGATATGTTCATGTCATAGTTCTCATTTATTCAAATATAATGGGTTTGCAATTGTTGTACCATGTTACAAATACTGGCAGTTGGCTGGAGATAGGAACATCAATATCACAATATGTCATAGTACAAATTCTTACATTAATAATTGTTCTTATTAATCAATTAGCTAAAATATTGACTGACGTCGATGCTGCTGAATTATTTATTAAACTATTTAAAAATAGAAAGAAATATGTATAGAATAAATTATATTATTCATTAACAAAGAAAAAATATTGTTTTCATTTCTACCTTCAAATAATTAAAAAACCTTAATAATTTATTTGTGTCACAGTTACTACATATAACTGAAGAGTCTTCTCCCTACGGAATTTCTTCCACGTTCATGGCAGTAGGGAATATGCATGCACGGAATATGTATTTTTTACTTGTAGTTTACAACGCTTTATGCTATAGAATAATTTTAGGCGCCGAACTTATTAATATAAAAAATAATTCTAAAAAGCCCCAACGAACAGTCAATTTAAAAGCTTGTAATTTTGGTGCGCTTGATGTGACGTCACAGTTGATGACAAAAAAAAAGGTAGTAAGTTATAGAAAAGTCGAGAAAATATTTGGAAAATTTGAAACCTTCATTAGTTATACACCTGTTTCTATTTTCGTTAGTATATCGTTATGTACTCACCCTCTCCCTGTAGAACAATGAAGGAGCCGATATATAGATATTATATGGTAATACTTTCACGTTGTATAATATTACATATAAAATGAATGAGTTAGTTGTTCCTGAAATAACTGAATAATATGCTATATAAAAATATTGCTAATATATTATTGTGTTTTCGATGATTTGAACCTTTCCCACACGTGGGAACTTATTATTAAGAATTTAAAACCTCATGTCATACATACCAAAAGACTACAAGAAACTGTCAACCAATACTGCCAACTTCCGGAAAAATACTTAACATACGGTGGTACTACAACTACCTCCACCGAAGGTAGTTCACAAATAACGATTTTTGTATGACCTTCAAGACATGTAATCTTAGTCTTCTCGTGACCACGCTAACTGTAAAGTGTTCGAAACGTCGGGTTAACTAAAAAAATGGGTTAGTTAATAATGTAAAGAATTCTTTCTTTCCAATTATTTAAAAACTAGTTTATGCCCGCGGCTCCGTGTTAAATTCGTTGTAGGTTAATAGATGTTATTAAACATTTCCTTTTAAAAACCTTTCTTCTTAAATCACTCTGTCTATAAAAAATAACCCCATCAAAACCGTTGCGTCGTTTTAAAGATTTAATAAGCATACAGTGTGTAATGATATTAATTAAAAAATGATATATGTATAATAATATAATCAGTTACTAGAAAATATCAGCCTCCAGCGGTACATGAACACCTGTCGCTAATTCACCAGTGTGTTGACTAAAATGTTTGTTTTTCGAAATTTTGGCGTTAGGTGTCTATAGGGTAATAATGACGTCGTTGGTTTAAATTGTCTCATAGGCTATTTAGAATTTATGAATAAAACCGTAAACATATTCTATCTTTGTATTTTCTTGTGCTTAAACATTAGTATTTTCTTGTTTAATAACAGTCGGGTTAATAATATAATAAATAATTTTTTCAAGCATTTAAAATCCGTATAAAAGTTTTTGATATTTTACCTTCTTTTATCCTGCCCTTATTCTTTAGTTCATGTTTACCTTTGTAGTGACTTCTTTCGTGGCGATTCCGATTGACAGTTGATCTCAGATGTGTCAAGTTACTCAAGTGTCAACGTACAACGGGATTCGGGATTGGGTAACTCTGATAGCAGATAGGTGCTCATTTGGGTATTTGAGAATTTTCTAGCTTAGATATTTACGAACAATAATGGAATAATTAGGTCTATTACGGTTTATATAAATACGAAGTTTATTCATTATTAAACATTTCAGAATTCGGTGGTTGTGTGGTTTAATTTTTGTTATAAAATATATTTACTTCCAGAACTTGTACAAAAGCTCAATTCTTGTAAGTTCATAGAACAGTTTAGACTTACCGAACTAAATACTATACATTATTTAGTACTGATATTCATAAATCAACGAACCAAACATTTTACTCAAACAATTTCTAAGGCCCTTTTTTCGGGCATTATCAAGGCCAATGTCTAAAAGTAGGGATTTTGCAGGAAACGTTCAACAAATAGATGGGTAAGTGTATTAAATTTAAAATGTATAGAATATTTACTGGAACCTTTTTAATTGTTATTTGTTTTTCCACAGATATAATGGAGAAAAATTGATATACCCAGCTGCTTCACGAAATAAAGAACCAATATTGCAAGTTCTCAAAAGATTTATTCTTTGTGATGTTGATGAAATTGAAAATGAAAGTCCATTGTTCCTTGAAATAGCATCAGGATCTGGCCAGCATGTAGCTCACTTTGCTCCCAATTTTCCAGGTGTCAAATTCCAACCAAGTGAAGTTGATATGAATTTATTTGGAAGTATTTCATATTATGCTAATAACTGTCATACAAATAATGTATTGCAACCTATATTATTAGATGTACGGAATAAGTTTTCAAAGTATGGTTTTGAAGAGAACACAATTGATTATATGTATAGTGCTAATTTGATCCATATCAGCCCTTACGATTGTACGATAGGGTTATTCCAAAATGCAGGCTCATATTTAAAATCTGAAGCCCTCATGATTACTTATGGACCTTACAGTAAAGATGGTGTCATAACACCACAAAGTAACATTGATTTCAATTCCTCTCTTAAGGCTAGAAATCCATCATGGGGATTGAGAGATATAAGTGATCTCATCAAATTAGGAGAAGATAATAATTTATCACTTATAGACACTGTAGAGATGCCTTCAAATAATTATACATTAATTTGGAAAAAGGATTAGTGCTAACATTACATAAATTAGTGATTACATTACATGTATAACCAAATAAAAATATTTACAATACAGTGACATAAATAGTAGAGTACATGAGTACAAAGTATACCATAGCTATGTATTATACCAATTTTGTGATATATATTTAAACTCTTAGCATTACACTTTGTACATTGCAATGTGAAAAATTTTATGGTGCTTTTGTATATTATCATTTTTATACAATTATTGCATTTCCTGTTGGTACAGATCTGCTTTGTAACCTACTCATATTTTAATTAAAAGTAAAAATAAGTTGGTATAAATTATTTTATTTCTTTTATTTGTTACTATTTTCAATTATTAATATATGAAATGGTCAAAACAGATTTCATATATTTGATGTTATGAAAATGTGTGAAAGAAAGAAACGTAACATACTAGCTGCGCCCCGCGGTTTCACCCGCGCAAGTCCGTATCCCGAAGGAATATCGGGATAAAAAGTTGCCTATATGTTATTCCAGTTGTCCAGCTGTCTGTCTAACAAATTTCATTGCAATTGGTTCAGTAGTTTTTGCGTGAAAGAGCAACAAACATACACACATCCTTACAAACTTTCGCAATTATAATATTAGTAGGATTAAGGCATTCAGTCATATTCTATGCAAAAATTGTTTTTTTATTTATAATTACATAATAACACAAATTTTCACTCTCAAGTTAGTTCCCCTTACTAGATATATATTTACATATCTTAGAATAATAAATTTTGATTAAATTATATGTTCGACCACTCTTGATGTTTATTTGATCATAAAAATAATTATAAAAATAAAAATTATTAAATTTTTATTTTTATAATTATTATATAATTGATTTTTTTTTCCCTCAAAGTCTATACTTTTCGCGTAATTTATTCTTTTATGTGGTAAGGGGTGGATAATTGTTTAATTAATTAATTATAAATAAAAGACGAAAAAACTAATTTTACATTCGAATAATAGCGAACAAACAATTTGAAAAGCTTAAATAAAAAAGCGGGGATACCTTCAATGAACCTGTATTCAGTTAGGAGTTAGGACGACAAATATGTACTATATAGTGACAATGACAGTGTCATTTGACTTAAGATTTGAATTCAGATTTAGAAGAAACATTCGTAATTCGTAAGTTTGTAATTCGTTAATCCATATTGTTATACAACTCTTTGCGTTAATCGTTAACTGATAACTCATTACAGATAACTGCGGTGCACGGTTAAACGCATGCCGGGATTTGGTAAAGTTGTCATATTTCAATTATCCAGCGATAGTATATTTCATGTTTGAAATTTTAAGACAAAATAATAATAATGGCTTTTGATAAAGAGTTCATTATGGAACTATTCTTAGAAGATAATGTATCATCTGTAAATAGAGTAATTATTGCGGCTGCTAATGTTATAAAGGAAGACCATGAAAATATTACACGCATTAATGATATCGTAAGAAATGAATGCGCTATTCAAGTAAAACAGCATGATAACAACACATTGTACAGGGACACTCAAATCACTTATGAGGATAATAAATTTTATGAAAATATTGTTGTAAATTATACCGATGAAGACTATGCTGCTAAATTTATGATGAAGAAGTCGACAGTTCAGGTACAGACTACACTCACAATCATTTTCAAAGTTGATGGTTTCATGTTATGGTTATTTTTGTTGTAGTCGTAGTATTTAATGTTTATATTTTAATTTGTATTTTCAGGCTCTTATTAACCATCTTAAAGATTACATAAAACCAGGGGCATGCATAATTCCATTGGATAAAAAAGTGCATATTTTCCTTTGGTTACTCACAAGTGATTCTTCATTTAATGATGTGGCTAAGTTATTTAGTTTACATAAATCTTCGGTCAGTTATATTTTTCACGAAATTGCCACACTATTATCGGAACAAAGATATCATTTTATTAATTGGCCGTCTCTGGAAGAACAGCATGTAACAAGAATTAAAGTGAACAGTAGATATGGCTTTCCTAACTGTGTTGGTTTTATTGATGCCTGTCGATTAAAAGTTGGGTCTAAACTGAATAGGAAAAATAAGCCAGAAATTATTTTATTGCAAGCTGTTTGTGATGAAACATTAATGTTTTTTGATATCCACATAGGAGAGATAGGCAATACACATAAAAGTAGGGTTTATAAGGACAGTCAATTAGCTCATGAACTAAAAAATTTCATTGATTTTGATAATCATATACTGGGCAACTCTGAGTATAAGCTGAAAAAAAATTTAATTACCCCCTTTACTAGTGATGAAGTGTTGACAAGTGAAGAGATGAAATTTAATGAAATCCATTGGAAAACTTGCACCTATATTGGTCATGCTTTTGAACTGCTTAAAGAAAGATTTAAAAAGTTAAATCATATTGATATTAATAAAGCTGAATCCATTAAGACATTGATTTGTGCAGCTTGCATTTTACATAATTTTGTTTTACTTCATGAAGGGAGCTCCTATATGAAAGAAGAAGCAGTAATCAATGATGATGGGGTCACTATTGATCCAAGTATAGTTAAAACTGCACTAGAGAAGCGACAGTTTCTTTGTAATTATATAAATTATATAGATGATTCTTAAAAATTCAATAATTTTGGTATTTTTTTTCTACTCAGGAGCTTATTTTTAGTAGTGTATAAAGCAATCCAGGGAAATAATTAACTTTCAAAATGATTATACCTGATACTCATTTAAGTGCTACAATTGCAAAAATTGAATATGTTTGTGCTGAAAATCTACTGATTTTGACTAATTTTGATCATTTTTTGTGAGGAAAGCAAGAAGAATAAGGTTCAAATTTTCTTTGCTTTTTTGTAAAATTATAAATGTCATGTTCTTATACTGTCAGATGAGTTGAGTATTTTTCTATAAAAAATGCAAAAAAAAAGAAAGCAATTCTTGGAGAACATGTAGACAAATAACATTTATTTTCCATACCTTGTAATCACTAAAACTTAAAAAACACTCATTTATCTCCAGCTAACCTTAAAATAAATCAAATTTTTATTATCCAAAAAATATTTTTAATATATTTTGGGTATACATACAAATAATACACTAGTTTAACTTGATAAGAAGTCTTAGGTTGTTATAATGTATTAACTGTGTATTATAATTTGATCTCTAGCCATCTTAGATAAAGCATTAAGTCTTAAACACCTCCAACTTTTATTTTATAAAGCCTAAACGTTATTATTTTTTCGAATTTTGTTTTTCATAATAGTTACACATATTTTAATAGGTATCTATACAAAAATCCCATAAGTCTGTCCACCTGTTTCAGAGATTTAGCAATTGGTCTCTCAATGGCTGCCATTTTCCCGACTTTCTCGAAGTCTTCAGTAGTTTTAAAATTGGAGACAAGACGACGTACGTAAAACATTGGAGACACGTAGGCGTAATTACATAATTAATATTTGCCAATAAGTTTGAAAAATTCGAAATGTTTCCAATGAAAGAACACACCTTAAACTGCTAGCAACCATATTTTATGAAGGGGTTTTCAGTTATCCATTACGTCAACCAAAAACGATGTAAAACGAAGGGCACCGTCAGAAAGTAGTAAATGAAATTAATAATGCTTTTTTTTAATTCATTTATTTAATACAAAGAATATAAATAATACATATTCTTGGAGTACACAGTCATTTTAATTGAAATGTATAAAATGCGTGTATGTTTTAACATGTATGATTTTACAATGATACCATGCCACACATTGATAAAAAAATCTAAATTATTTTTAAGGGTGCCCTAATAGTAAACTAACACTTTATATCTAAAATAATAAAAAAAAAACTTTAAAATATCAATAAACAGAAATAAATTCTGTTAATTAAATAACCTTTGAGTCACGGTGGGAATACTTATTAATTTTTATAGATCTCTGATTTCTCAGGTGGTACAATTAGCCTTTCTTTTCATTAGTATCAAAATATTGTTAACTTGTTCTTTTTATACAATTATAAATATTTGAATTTATTCATTACTTTAATGAATCAAAATCGAAACCATACTCTTAGTAGGTTTGAATCGACACAATAATGTTAAGCTATAAAAATTTAAGTGCTATGCGTAAGGGAAGAATGGAGAAAACATATATGGACTATCGGGAATTCTTAAAAGCTTCGCAAACTTTAAAACATGTATTAACAGATGATTAAACATATTCTATTCATTTTATGCTTCCTAAATTACATTAGGCACTAGATTGGCAACCTACAAGGCACTATGCACTTAGCACAGCAATTTTAATCTAGAGTAACAACAACAATCTTTAATTTTTTTATGTAATCAATTGTTTTACTTCATTTTAATTACATGTTTTATTTGCTTATAGCTTGTTTCGCTCATTTTTTTGCCGAAACATTAAAAATAAATTTCGCTAGATATGAGACTTACGATTACTTTTTCCTAAGTATTATTTCGATTTTTGATATTTGAACTAATTTCCTATGTATATGAAATCCACTATTTCGCTATATATTAGCATTATATACATATTTATATTTACAGAGCGGCGTAGCGAAATTATATATCTACGTAAATGTGGAATGTATTAGCTGTTATAATAGCTTTACCGATTTACAATGGACACGGTTGTTAATACTGAAAAGATTATATTCTTTACTATGGTTACATTTATATGCATCATAAAATATTTTAATTTTTACTTTCGTAGTCCAATTTTTGATAATTTATACAAATTTCACAAACTTAGATGTTCTCGTAGATGAAATATTTAATGGATTTAAATTAACACACATAAATGCACGTAGGTATTTACGATTGCAGTTTCTTTGTATTTTAAAACTAGTATGTCAATATTTAAACTATGTAAACTGTACAACAATATAAAATATATTTTTATTATTTACATGAGAAAGAGTCACTTTCACGTTCACAACGATCAATGCAAACTACACTTGCTGATCTCACCGATTGGCTCGGAAGACTTGGCACACGCGATACAATGTCATAATTCATACTATCACTTTGAAATAGTTCCATACACTGTCTTTTCGGGTATATTTCATATGTAAGTCTTTTTAACTTTTTGTAAAGTGCCGCATTTTAGATCCTTGTCGAGAGATTCCGTAGAATTGCGAAGATCGAGAGCACGCTCCTTACCAAGTTCAATGTGCAAATTATCTTGTTTTGCGAGTGGGCATACGTTCGCTACCATATTCACATTTTTGGATCTAGGTGGCATATATCCAGAATTCACATTCAACGGAGTTTCCAAAGGACTTAATCTGAAAAAAATAAAAATATATAAAATGTTATAATAATATATAAAATATATAAATTATATACATGTAGTTCATAATTTTTAAGAAATTTGATTAAAATGGATTTAAATGAATAATAGAATTGAAAATTACCTGTTTAAATGATTGTGTTGTTCATTGAATGGTGAGGTATCGGTAAAAAATGGGTGACGAAATCGCCGAGAAAATAGGTATCCGATTACAAAGCCAACCATTAATGTAACTAAGCATGACGCTACTACAGCAGTAAGAAGCGCTTGTGCGCTATAAATATTGCCATCTGCAGCTTCCACTGTTAATAAATCTATAAACAAATAATAAATACGGTTATAGTATTGGATTAGACAAGTTTTTTGGCTAACTACAATCGCGTGGTCACGATATTCAATACCTGCATGGTTTTAATAATAAGGCTGTATGCAATAAGTAATCTTAGATGTTCATGGGTCTACTTGGTATACAAAATCGACCACTGTTACACTATGTTCAATATGAACAATACGTTGCATAGTATA